>NC_134364.1:1857439-2157439 GCF_048569485.1 Anomaloglossus baeobatrachus | reverse complement strand
GTACGCCCCTGTAGAATACCACGCGGGCGTCTCCCCCAGCATCGTACACCCCTGTAGAATACCACGCGGACGTGTCCCCCAGCATCGTACGCCCCTGTAGAATACCACGCGGGCGTGTCCCCCAGCATCGTACGCCCCTGTAGAATACCACGCGGGCGTGTCCCCCAGCATCGTACGCCCCTGTAGAATACCACGCGGGCGTGTCCCCCAGCATCGTACGCCCCTGTAGAATACCACGCGGGCGTGTCCCCCAGCATCGTACGCCCCTGTAGAATACCACGCGGGCGTGTCCCCCAGCATCGTACGCCCCTGTAGAATACCACGCGGGCGTGTCCCCCAGCATCGTACGCCCCTGTAGAATACCACGCGGGCGTCTCCCCCAGCATCGTACACCCCTGTAGAATACCACGCGGGCGTCTCCCCCAGCATCGTACACCCCTGTAGAATACCACGCGGACGTCTCCCCCAGCATCGTACACCCCTGTAGAATACCACGCGGGCGTCTCCCCCAGCATCGTACGCCCCTGTAGAATACCACGCGGACGTGTCCCCCAGCATCGTACGCCCCTGTAGAATACCACGCGGGCGTCTCCCCCAGCATCGTACACCCCTGTAGAATACCACGCGGGCGTCTCCCCCAGCATCGTACGCCCCTGTAGAATAGCACGCGGGCGTGTCCCCCAGCATCGTACGCCCCTGTAGAATAGCACGCGGGCGTCTCCCCCAGCATCGTACGCCCCTGTAGACTCCCACGCGGGCGTGTCCCCCAGCATCGTACACCCCTGTAGAATAGCACGCGGACGTCTCCCCCAGCATCGTACGCCCCTGTAGAATACCACGCGGGCGTCTCCCCCAGCATCGTACGCCCCTGTAGAATACCACGCGGACGTGTCCCCCAGCATCGTACGCCCCTGTAGAATACCACGCGGGCGTCTCCCCCAGCATCGTACACCCCTGTAGAATACCACGCGGGCGTGTCTCCCAGCATCGTACGCCCCTGTAGAATACCACGCGGACGTCTCTCCCAGCATCGTACGCCCCTGTAGAATACCACGCGGACGTCTCCCCCAGCATCGTACGCCCCTGTAGAATACCACGCGGGCGTCTCTCCCAGCATCGTACGCCCCTGTAGAATACCACGCGGGCGTGTCCCCCAGCATCGTACGCCCCTGTAGAATACCACGCGGACGTCTCCCCCAGCATCGTACACCCCTGTAGAATACCACGCGGACGTCTCCCCCAGCATCGTACACCCCTGTAGAATACCACGCGGACGTCTCCCCCAGCATCGTACACCCCTGTAGAATACCACGCGGGCGTGTCCCCCAGCATCGTACGCCCCTGTAGAATACCACGCGGGCGTCTCCCCCAGCATCGTACACCCCTGTAGAATACCACGCGGGCGTCTCCCCCAGCATCGTACACCCCTGTAGAATACCACGCGGACGTCTCCCCCAGCATCGTACACCCCTGTAGAATACCACGCGGGCGTCTCCCCCAGCATCGTACGCCCCTGTAGAATACCACGCGGGCGTCTCCCCCAGCATCGTACACCCCTGTAGAATACCACGCGGACGTGTCCCCCAGCATCGTACGCCCCTGTAGAATACCACGCGGGCGTGTCCCCCAGCATCGTACGCCCCTGTAGAATAGCACGCGGGCGTCTCCCCCAGCATCGTACGCCCCTGTAGACTCCCACGCGGGCGTGTCCCCCAGCATCGTACACCCCTGTAGAATAGCACGCGGACGTCTCCCCCAGCATCGTACGCCCCTGTAGAATACCACGCGGGCGTCTCCCCCAGCATCGTACGCCCCTGTAGAATACCACGCGGACGTGTCCCCCAGCATCGTACGCCCCTGTAGAATACCACGCGGGCGTCTCCCCCAGCATCGTACACCCCTGTAGAATACCACGCGGGCGTGTCTCCCAGCATCGTACGCCCCTGTAGAATACCACGCGGACGTCTCTCCCAGCATCGTACGCCCCTGTAGAATACCACGCGGACGTCTCCCCCAGCATCGTACGCCCCTGTAGAATACCACGCGGGCGTCTCTCCCAGCATCGTACGCCCCTGTAGAATACCACGCGGGCGTGTCCCCCAGCATCGTACGCCCCTGTAGAATACCACGCGGACGTCTCCCCCAGCATCGTACACCCCTGTAGAATACCACGCGGACGTCTCCCCCAGCATCGTACACCCCTGTAGAATACCACGCGGACGTCTCCCCCAGCATCGTACACCCCTGTAGAATACCACGCGGGCGTGTCCCCCAGCATCGTACGCCCCTGTAGAATACCACGCGGGCGTCTCCCCCAGCATCGTACACCCCTGTAGAATACCACGCGGGCGTCTCCCCCAGCATCGTACACCCCTGTAGAATACCACGCGGACGTCTCCCCCAGCATCGTACACCCCTGTAGAATACCACGCGGGCGTCTCCCCCAGCATCGTACGCCCCTGTAGAATACCACGCGGGCGTCTCCCCCAGCATCGTACACCCCTGTAGAATACCACGCGGACGTGTCCCCCAGCATCGTACGCCCCTGTAGAATACCACGCGGGCGTGTCCCCCAGCATCGTACGCCCCTGTAGAATACCACGCGGGCGTGTCCCCCAGCATCGTACGCCCCTGTAGAATACCACGCGGGCGTGTCCCCCAGCATCGTACGCCCCTGTAGAATACCACGCGGGCGTGTCCCCCAGCATCGTACGCCCCTGTAGAATACCACGCGGGCGTGTCCCCCAGCATCGTACGCCCCTGTAGAATACCACGCGGGCGTGTCCCCCAGCATCGTACGCCCCTGTAGAATACCACGCGGGCGTGTCCCCCAGCATCGTACGCCCCTGTAGAATACCACGCGGGTGTGTCCCCCAGCATCGTACGCCCCTGTAGAATACCACGCGGGCGTCTCTCACAGCATCGTACACCCCTGTAGACTCCCACGCGGGCGTGTCCCCCAGCATCGTACACCCCTGTAGAATACCACGCGGGCGTCTCCCCCAGCATCGTACGCCCCTGTAGAATACCACGCGGGCGTCTCCCCCAGCATCGTACGCCCCTGTAGAATACCACGCGGGCGTCTCCCCCAGCATCGTACACCCCTGTAGAATACCACGCGGGCGTGTCCCCCAGCATCGTACGCCCCTGTAGAATACCACGCGGGCGTCTCCCCCAGCATCGTACACCCCTGTAGAATACCACGCGGACGTGTCCCCCAGCATCGTACGCCCCTGTAGAATACCACGCGGACGTCTCCCCCAGCATCGTACGCCCCTGTAGAATACCACGCGGACGTCTCCCCCAGCATCGTACGCCCCTGTAGAATACCACGCGGGCGTCTCCCCCAGCATCGTACGCCCCTGTAGAATACCACGCGGACGTCTCCCCCAGCATCGTACGCCCCTGTAGAATACCACGCGGGCGTGTCTCCCAGCATCGTACACCCCTGTAGAATACCACGCGGGCGTGTCCCCCAGCATCGTACACCCCTGTAGAATACCACGCGGGCGTGTCCCCCAGCATCGTACGCCCCTGTAGAATACCACGCGGGCGTCTCCCCCAGCATCGTACACCCCTGTAGAATACCACGCGGGCGTCTCCCCCAGCATCGTACGCCCCTGTAGAATACCACGCGGGCGTCTCCCCCAGCATCGTACGCCCCTGTAGAATACCACGCGGACGTCTCCCCCAGCATCGTACGCCCCTGTAGAATACCACGCGGGCGTCTCCCCCAGCATCGTACACCCCTGTAGAATACCACGCGGACGTCTCCCCCAGCATCGTACACCCCTGTAGAATACCACGCGGACGTCTCCCCCAGCATCGTACACCCCTGTAGAATACCACGCGGGCGTCTCCCCCAGCATCGTACGCCCCTGTAGAATACCACGCGGACGTCTCCCCCAGCATCGTACACCCCTGTAGAATACCACGCGGACGTCTCTCCCAGCATCGTACGCCCCTGTAGAATACCACGCGGGCGTGTCCCCCAGCATCGTACGCCCCTGTAGAATACCACGCGGACGTGTCCCCCAGCATCGTACACCCCTGTAGAATACCACGCGGGCGTCTCCCCCAGCATCGTACGCCCCTGTAGAATACCACGCGGGCGTCTCCCCCAGCATCGTACGCCCCTGTAGAATACCACGCGGACGTGTCCCCCAGCATCGTACGCCCCTGTAGAATACCACGAGGGCGTCTCCCCCAGCATCGTACGCCCCTGTAGAATACCACGCGGGCGTGTCCCCCAGCATCGTACACCCCTGTAGAATACCACGCGGGCGTCTCCCCCAGCATCGTACGCCCCTGTAGAATACCACGCGGACGTGTCCCCCAGCATCGTACGCCCCTGTAGAATACCACGCGGGCGTCTCCCCCAGCATCGTACGCCCCTGTAGAATACCACGCGGACGTCTCTCCCAGCATCGTACACCCCTGTAGAATACCACGCGGACGTCTCTCCCAGCATCGTACGCCCCTGTAGAATACCACGCGGGCGTGTCCCCCAGCATCGTACACCCCTGTAGAATACCACGCGGGCGTCTCCCCCAGCATCGTACGCCCCTGTAGAATACCACGCGGACGTGTCCCCCAGCATCGTACACCCCTGTAGAATACCACGCGGGCGTCTCCCCCAGCATCGTACGCCCCTGTAGAATACCACGCGGGCGTGTCCCCCAGCATCGTACGCCCCTGTAGAATACCACGCGGGCGTCTCCCCCAGCATCGTACACCCCTGTAGAATACCACGCGGGCGTCTCCCCCAGCATAGTACGCCCCCTGTAGAATACCACGCGGACGTGTCCCCCAGCATCGTACGCCCCTGTAGACTCCCACGCGGGCGTGTCCCCCAGCATAGTACGCCCCCTGTAGAATACCACGCGGGCGTCTCCCCCAGCATCGTACGCCCCTGTAGAATACCACGCGGACGTGTCCCCCAGCATCGTACGCCCCTGTAGAATACCAGGCGGGCGTGTCCCCCAGCATCGTACACCCCTGTAGAATACCACGCGGGCGTCTCCCCCAGCATCGTACGCCCCTGTAGAATACCACGCGGACGTGTCCCCCAGCATCGTACACCCCTGTAGAATACCACGCGGGCGTGTCCCCCAGCATCGTACGCCCCTGTAGAATACCACGCGGGCGTCTCCCCCAGCATCGTACACCCCTGTAGAATACCACGCGGGCGTCTCTCCCAGCATCGTACACCCCTGTAGAATACCACGCGGGCGTGTCCCCCAGCATCGTACGCCCCTGTAGAATACCACGCGGGCGTCTCCCCCAGCATCGTACGCCCCTGTAGAATACCACGCGGACGTCTCCCCCAGCATCGTACGCCCCTGTAGAATACCACGCGGACGTCTCCCCCAGCATCGTACGCCCCTGTAGAATACCACGCGGGCGTCTCCCCCAGCATCGTACGCCCCTGTAGAATACCACGCGGACGTCTCCCCCAGCATCGTACGCCCCTGTAGAATACCACGCGGGCGTCTCCCCCAGCATCGTACACCCCTGTAGAATACCACGCGGACGTGTCCCCCAGCATCGTACGCCCCTGTAGAATACCACGCGGACGTCTCCCCCAGCATCGTACGCCCCTGTAGAATACCACGCGGACGTGTCCCCCAGCATCGTACGCCCCTGTAGAATACCACGCGGGCGTCTCCCCCAGCATCGTACGCCCCTGTAGAATACCACGCGGGCGTGTCCCCCAGCATCGTACGCCCCTGTAGAATACCACGCGGACGTGTCCCCCAGCATCGTACGCCCCTGTAGAATACCACGCGGACGTCTCCCCCAGCATCGTACGCCCCTGTAGAATACCACGCGGACGTGTCCCCCAGCATCGTACGCCCCTGTAGAATACCACGCGGGCGTCTCCCCCAGCATCGTACGCCCCTGTAGAATACCACGCGGACGTCTCCCCCAGCATCGTACGCCCCTGTAGAATACCACGCGGACGTCTCCCCCAGCATCGTACGCCCCTGTAGAATACCACGCGGGCGTCTCCCCCAGCATCGTACGCCCCTGTAGAATACCACGCGGACGTCTCCCCCAGCATCGTACGCCCCTGTAGAATACCACGCGGACGTCTCCCCCAGCATCGTACGCCCCTGTAGAATACCACGCGGGCGTCTCCCCCAGCATCGTACACCCCTGTAGAATACCACGCGGACGTGTCCCCCAGCATCGTACGCCCCTGTAGAATACCACGCGGGCGTCTCCCCCAGCATCGTACGCCCCTGTAGAATACCACGCGGGCGTCTCCCCCAGCATCGTACGCCCCTGTAGAATACCACGCGGGCGTGTCCCCCAGCATCGTACGCCCCTGTAGAATACCACGCGGGCGTGTCCCCCAGCATCGTACGCCCCTGTAGAATACCACGCGGACGTGTCCCCCAGTATCGTACGCCCCTGTAGAATACCACGCGGACGTCTCCCCCAGAATCGTACGCCCCTGTAGAATACCACGCGGACGTGTCCCCCAGCATCGTACGCCCCTGTAGAATACCACGCGGGCGTCTCCCCCAGCATCGTACGCCCCTGTAGAATACCACGCGGACGTGTCCCCCAGCATCGTACGCCCCTGTAGAATACCACGCGGACGTGTCCCCCAGCATCGTACGCCCCTGTAGAATACCACGCGGGCGTCTCCCCCAGCATCGTACGCCCCTGTAGAATACCACGCGGACGTGTCCCCCAGCATCGTACACCCCTGTAGAATACCACGCGGACGTCTCCCCCAGCATCGTACGCCCCTGTAGAATACCACGCGGGCGTGTCCCCCAGGATCGTACGCCCCTGTAGAATACCACGCGGGCGTGTCCCCCAGCATCGTACACCCCTGTAGAATACCACGCGGACGTCTCTCCCAGCATCGTACACCCCTGTAGAATACCACGCGGGCGTGTCCCCCAGGATCGTACGCCCCTGTAGAATACCACGCGGGCGTGTCCCCCAGCATCGTACGCCCCTGTAGAATACCACGCGGGCGTGTCCCCCAGCATCGTACGCCCCTGTAGAATACCACGCGGGCGTCTCCCCCAGCATCGTACGCCCCTGTGGAATACCACGCGGGCGTGTCCCCCAGCATCGTACGCCCCTGTAGAATACCACGCGGGCGTCTCCCCCAGCATCGTACGCCCCTGTAGAATACCACGCGGACGTGTCCCCCCAGCATCGTACGCCCCTGTAGAATACCACGCGGACGTGTCCCCCAGCATCATACACCCCTGTAGAATACCACGCGGACGTGTCCCCCAGCATCGTACACCCCTGTAGAATACCACGCGGGCGTGTCCCCCAGCATCGTACGCCCCTGTAGAATACCACGCGGGCGTGTCCCCCAGCATCGTACGCCCCTGTAGAATACCACGCGGGCGTGTCCCCCAGCATCGTACGCCCCTGTAGAATACCACGCGGACGTGTCCCCCAGCATCGTACGCCCCTGTAGAATACCACGCGGACGTGTCCCCCAGCATCGTACACCCCTGTAGAATACCACGCGGACGTGTCCCCCAGCATCGTACACCCCTGTAGAATACCACGCGGGCGTGTCCCCCAGCATCGTACGCCCCTGTAGAATACCACGCGGACGTGTCCCCCAGCATCGTACGCCCCTGTAGAATACCACGCGGGCGTGTCCCCCAGCATCGTACACCCCTGTAGACTCCCACGCGGACGTCTCCCCCAGCATCGTACACCCCTGTAGACTCCCACGCGGACGTCTCCCCCAGCATCGTACACCCCTGTAGAATATTACGCGGACGTGTCCCCCAGCATCGTACACCCCTGTAGAATACCACGCGGGCGTGTCCCCCAGCATCGTACACCCCTGTAGAATACCACGCGGACGTCTCCCCCAGCATCGTACACCCCTGTAGAATACCACGCGGACGTGTCCCCCAGGATCGTACACCCCTGTAGAATACCACGCGGACGTGTCCCCCAGCATCGTACGCCCCTGTAGAATACCACGCGGGCGTCTCCCCCAGCATCGTACGCCCCTGTAGAATACCACGCGGACGTCTCCCCCAGCATCGTACACCCCTGTAGAATACCACGCGGGCGTCTCCCCCAGCATCGTACACCCCTGTAGAATACCACACGGGCATCTCCCCCAGCATCGTACACCCCTGTAGAATACCACGCGGGCGTCTCTCCCAGCATCGTACGCCCCTGTAGAATACCACGCGGGCGTCTCCCCCAGCATCGTACGCCCCTGTAGAATACCACGCGGACGTCTCCCCCAGCATCGTACGCCCCTGTAGAATACCACGCGGACGTCTCTCCCAGCATCGTACACCCCTGTAGAATACCACGCGGGCGTCTCTCCCAGCATCGTACACCCCTGTAGAATACCACGCGGGCGTGTCCCCCAGCATCGTACGCCCCTGTAGAATACCACGCGGGCGTGTCCCCCAGCATCGTACGCCCCTGTAGAATACCACGCGGGCGTGTCCCCCAGCATCGTACGCCCCTGTAGAATACCACGCGGACGTCTCTCCCAGCATCGTACACCCCTGTAGAATACCACGCGGGCGTCTCTCCCAGCATCGTACACCCCTGTAGAATACCACGCGGGCGTGTCCCCCAGCATCGTACACCCCTGTAGAATACCACGCGGACGTGTCCCCCAGCATCGTACGCCCCTGTAGAATACCACGCGGGCGTGTCCCCCAGCATCGTACGCCCCTGTAGACTCCCACGCGGACGTCTCCCCCAGCATCGTACACCCCTGTAGACTCCCACGCGGACGTCTCCCCCAGCATCGTACACCCCTGTAGACTCCCACGCGGACGTCTCCCCCAGCATCGTACACCCCTGTAGAATACCACGCGGACGTGTCCCCCAGCATCGTACACCCCTGTAGAATACCACGCGGGCGTGTCCCCCAGCATCGTACACCCCTGTAGAATACCACGCGGGCGTGTCCCCCAGCATCGTACACCCCTGTAGAATACCACGCGGACGTCTCCCCCAGCATCGTACACCCCTGTAGAATACCACGCGGACGTGTCCCCCAGGATCGTACACCCCTGTAGAATACCACGCGGACGTGTCCCCCAGCATCGTACGCCCCTGTAGAATACCACGCGGGCGTCTCCCCCAGCATCGTACGCCCCTGTAGAATACCACGCGGACGTCTCCCCCAGCATCGTACACCCCTGTAGAATACCACGCGGGCGTCTCCCCCAGCATCGTACACCCCTGTAGAATACCACACGGGCATCTCCCCCAGCATCGTACACCCCTGTAGAATACCACGCGGGCGTCTCTCCCAGCATCGTACGCCCCTGTAGAATACCACGCGGGCGTCACCCCCAGCATCGTACGCCCCTGTAGAATACCACGCGGACGTCTCCCCCAGCATCGTACGCCCCTGTAGAATACCACGCGGACGTCTCTCCCAGCATCGTACACCCCTGTAGAATACCACGCGGGCGTCTCTCCCAGCATCGTACACCCCTGTAGAATACCACGCGGGCGTCTCCCCCAGCATCGTACGCCCCTGTAGAATACCACGCGGGCGTGTCCCCCAGCATCGTACGCCCCTGTAGAATACCACGCGGACGTCTCTCCCAGCATCGTACACCCCTGTAGAATACCACGCGGGCGTCTCTCCCAGCATCGTACACCCCTGTAGAATACCACGCGGGCGTGTCCCCCAGCATCGTACACCCCTGTAGAATACCACGCGGACGTCTCCCCCAGCATCGTACACCCCTGTAGAATACCACGCGGACGTGTCCCCCAGGATCGTACACCCCTGTAGAATACCACGCGGACGTGTCCCCCAGCATCGTACGCCCCTGTAGAATACCACGCGGGCGTCTCCCCCAGCATCGTACGCCCCTGTAGAATACCACGCGGACGTCTCCCCCAGCATCGTACACCCCTGTAGAATACCACGCGGGCGTCTCCCCCAGCATCGTACACCCCTGTAGAATACCACACGGGCATCTCCCCCAGCATCGTACACCCCTGTAGAATACCACGCGGGCGTCTCTCCCAGCATCGTACGCCCCTGTAGAATACCACGCGGGCGTCTCCCCCAGCATCGTACGCCCCTGTAGAATACCACGCGGACGTCTCCCCCAGCATCGTACGCCCCTGTAGAATACCACGCGGACGTCTCTCCCAGCATCGTACACCCCTGTAGAATACCACGCGGGCGTCTCTCCCAGCATCGTACACCCCTGTAGAATACCACGCGGGCGTCTCCCCCAGCATCGTACGCCCCTGTAGAATACCACGCGGGCGTGTCCCCCAGCATCGTACGCCCCTGTAGAATACCACGCGGACGTCTCTCCCAGCATCGTACGCCCCTGTAGAATACCACGCGGACGTCTCCCCCAGCATCGTACGCCCCTGTAGAATACCACGCGGGCGTCTCCCCCAGCATCGTACGCCCCTGTAGAATACCACGCGGACGTCTCTCCCAGCATCGTACACCCCTGTAGAATACCACGCGGGCGTGTCCCCCAGCATCGTACACCCCTGTAGAATACCACGCGGGCGTCTCCCCCAGCATCGTACGCCCCTGTAGAATACCACGCGGACGTGTCCCCCAGCATCGTACGCCCCTGTAGAATACCACGCGGACGTGTCCCCCAGCATCGTACGCCCCTGTAGAATACCACGCGGACGTGTCCCCCAGCATCGTACACCCCTGTAGAATACCACGCGGACGTGTCCCCCAGCATCGTACACCCCTGTAGAATACCACGCGGGCGTGTCCCCCAGCATCGTACGCCCCTGTAGAATACCACGCGGACGTGTCCCCCAGCATCGTACGCCCCTGTAGAATACCACGCGGGCGTGTCCCCCAGCATCGTACACCCCTGTAGACTCCCACGCGGACGTCTCCCCCAGCATCGTACACCCCTGTAGACTCCCACGCGGACGTCTCCCCCAGCATCGTACACCCCTGTAGAATACCACGCGGACGTGTCCCCCAGCATCGTACACCCCTGTAGAATACCACGCGGGCGTGTCCCCCAGCATCGTACACCCCTGTAGAATACCACGCGGACGTCTCCCCCAGCATCGTACACCCCTGTAGAATACCACGCGGACGTGTCCCCCAGGATCGTACACCCCTGTAGAATACCACGCGGACGTGTCCCCCAGCATCGTACGCCCCTGTAGAATACCACGCGGGCGTCTCCCCCAGCATCGTACGCCCCTGTAGAATACCACGCGGACGTCTCCCCCAGCATCGTACACCCCTGTAGAATACCACGCGGGCGTCTCCCCCAGCATCGTACACCCCTGTAGAATACCACACGGGCATCTCCCCCAGCATCGTACACCCCTGTAGAATACCACGCGGGCGTCTCTCCCAGCATCGTACGCCCCTGTAGAATACCACGCGGGCGTCTCCCCCAGCATCGTACGCCCCTGTAGAATACCACGCGGACGTCTCCCCCAGCATCGTACGCCCCTGTAGAATACCACGCGGACGTCTCTCCCAGCATCGTACACCCCTGTAGAATACCACGCGGGCGTCTCTCCCAGCATCGTACACCCCTGTAGAATACCACGCGGGCGTCTCCCCCAGCATCGTACGCCCCTGTAGAATACCACGCGGGCGTGTCCCCCAGCATCGTACGCCCCTGTAGAATACCACGCGGGCGTGTCCCCCAGCATCGTACGCCCCTGTAGAATACCACGCGGACGTCTCTCCCAGCATCGTACACCCCTGTAGAATACCACGCGGGCGTCTCTCCCAGCATCGTACACCCCTGTAGAATACCACGCGGGCGTGTCCCCCAGCATCGTACACCCCTGTAGAATACCACGCGGACGTGTCCCCCAGCATCGTACGCCCCTGTAGAATACCACGCGGGCGTGTCCCCCAGCATCGTACGCCCCTGTAGACTCCCACGCGGACGTCTCCCCCAGCATCGTACACCCCTGTAGACTCCCACGCGGACGTCTCCCCCAGCATCGTACACCCCTGTAGACTCCCACGCGGACGTCTCCCCCAGCATCGTACACCCCTGTAGAATACCACGCGGACGTGTCCCCCAGCATCGTACACCCCTGTAGAATACCACGCGGGCGTGTCCCCCAGCATCGTACACCCCTGTAGAATACCACGCGGGCGTGTCCCCCAGCATCGTACACCCCTGTAGAATACCACGCGGACGTCTCCCCCAGCATCGTACACCCCTGTAGAATACCACGCGGACGTGTCCCCCAGGATCGTACACCCCTGTAGAATACCACGCGGACGTGTCCCCCAGCATCGTACGCCCCTGTAGAATACCACGCGGGCGTCTCCCGCAGCATCGTACGCCCCTGTAGAATACCACGCGGACGTCTCCCCCAGCATCGTACGCCCCTGTAGAATACCACGCGGGCGTCTCCCCCAGCATCGTACACCCCTGTAGAATACCACACGGGCATCTCCCCCAGCATCGTACACCCCTGTAGAATACCACGCGGGCGTCTCTCCCAGCATCGTACGCCCCTGTAGAATACCACGCGGGCGTCACCCCCAGCATCGTACGCCCCTGTAGAATACCACGCGGACGTCTCCCCCAGCATCGTACGCCCCTGTAGAATACCACGCGGACGTCTCTCCCAGCATCGTACACCCCTGTAGAATACCACGCGGGCGTCTCTCCCAGCATCGTACACCCCTGTAGAATACCACGCGGGCGTCTCCCCCAGCATCGTACGCCCCTGTAGAATACCACGCTGGCGTGTCCCCCAGCATCGTACGCCCCTGTAGAATACCACGCGGACGTCTCTCCCAGCATCGTACACCCCTGTAGAATACCACGCGGGCGTCTCTCCCAGCATCGTACACCCCTGTAGAATACCACGCGGGCGTCTCCCCCAGCATCGTACACCCCTGTAGAATACCACGCGGACGTGTCCCCCAGGATCGTACACCCCTGTAGAATACCACGCGGACGTGTCCCCCAGCATCGTACGCCCCTGTAGAATACCACGCGGACGTCTCCCCCAGCATCGTACGCCCCTGTAGAATACCACGCGGACGTCTCTCCCAGCATCGTACACCCCTGTAGAATACCACGCGGGCGTCTCTCCCAGCATCGTACACCCCTGTAGAATACCACGCGGGCGTCTCCCCCAGCATCGTACGCCCCTGTAGAATACCACGCGGGCGTGTCCCCCAGCATCGTACGCCCCTGTAGAATACCACGCGGACGTCTCTCCCAGCATCGTACGCCCCTGTAGAATACCACGCGGACGTCTCCCACAGCATCGTACACCCCTGTAGAATACCACGCGGGCGTCTCCCCCAGCATCGTACGCCCCTGTAGAATACCACGCGGACGTCTCTCCCAGCATCGTACACCCCTGTAGAATACCACGCGGGCGTGTCCCCCAGCATCGTACACCCCTGTAGAATACCACGCGGGCGTCTCCCCCAGCATCGTACGCCCCTGTAGAATACCACGCGGACGTCTCCCCCAGCATCGTACACCCCTGTAGAATACCACGCGGGCGTCTCCCCCAGCATCGTACGCCCCTGTAGAATACTACGCGGGCGTCTCCCCCAGCATCGTACGCCCCTGTAGAATACCACGCGGGCGTGTCCCCCAGCATCGTACACCCCTGTAGAATACCACGCGGACGTCTCCCCCAGCATCGTACACCCCTGTAGAATACCACGCGGGCGTCTCCCCCAGCATCGTACACCCCTGTAGAATACCACGCGGGCGTCTCCACCAGCATCGTACGCCCCTGTAGAATACCACGCGGGCGTCTCCCCCAGCATCGTACACCCCTGTAGAATACCACGCGGGCGTCTCCACCAGCATCGTACGCCCCTGTAGAATACCACGCGGACGTCTCCCCCAGCATCGTACGCCCCTGTAGAATACCACGCGGACGTCTCCCCCAGCATCGTACACCCCTGTAGAATACCACGCGGGCGTCTCCCCCAGCATCGTACGCCCCTGTAGAATACCACGCGGGCGTCTCCCCCAGCATCGTACACCCCTGTAGAATACCACGCGGACGTCTCCCCCAGCATCGTACGCCCCTGTAGAATACCACGCGGGCGTCTCCCCCAGCATCGTACACCCCTGTAGAATACCACGCGGGCGTCTCCCCCAGCATCGTACACCCCTGTAGAATACCACGCGGGCGTCTCCCCCAGCATCGTACACCCCTGTAGAATACCACGCGGACGTCTCCCCCAGCATCGTACGCCCCTGTAGAATACCACGCGGGCGTCTCCCCCAGCATCGTACGCCCCTGTAGAATACCACGCGGGCGTCTCCCCCAGCATCGTACACCCCTGTAGAATAGCACGCGGGCGTCTCCCCCAGCATCGTACACCCCTGTAGAATACCACGCGGGCGTCTCCCCCAGCATCGTACACCCCTGTAGAATAGCACGCGGGCGTCTCCCCCAGCATCGTACACCCCTGTAGAATAGCACGCGGGCGTCTCCCCCAGCATCGTACACCCCTGTAGAATACCACGCGGGCGTCTCCCCCAGCATCGTACACCCCTGTAGAATACCACGCGGGCGTCTCCCCCAGCATCGTACACCCCTGTAGAATACCACGCGGGCGTCTCCCCCAGCATCGTACGCCCCTGTAGAATACCACGCGGACGTCTCCCCCAGCATCGTACACCCCTGTAGAATACCACGCGGGCGTGTCCCCCAGCATCGTACGCCCCTGTAGAATAGCACGCGGGCGTGTCCCCCAGCATCGTACGCCCCTGTAGAATACCACGCGGGCGTCTCCCCCAGCATCGTACGCCCCTGTAGAATACCACGCGGGCGTGTCCCCCAGCATCGTACGCCCCTGTAGAATAGCACGCGGGCGTCTCCCCCAGCATCGTACACCCCTGTAGAATACCACGCGGACGTCTCCCCCAGCATCGTACACCCCTGTAGAATACCACGCGGGCGTCTCCCCCAGCATCGTACACCCCTGTAGAATACCACGCGGGCGTCTCCCCCAGCATCGTACACCCCTGTAGAATACCACGCGGGCGTGTCCCCCAGCATCGTACGCCCCTGTAGAATAGCACGCGGGCGTGTCCCCCAGCATCGTACGCCCCTGTAGAATACCACGCGGACGTCTCCCCCAGCATCGTACGCCCCTGTAGAATACCACGCGGGCGTCTCCCCCAGCATCGTACACCCCTGTAGAATACCACGCGGACGTCTCCCCCAGCATCGTACGCCCCTGTAGAATACCACGCGGGCATCTCCCCCAGCATCGTACGCCCCTGTAGAATACCACACGGGCGTCTCCCCCAGCATCGTACGCCCCTGTAGAATACCACGCGGGCGTGTCCCCCAGCATCGTACGCCCCTGTAGAATACCACGCGGGCGTCTCCCCCAGCATCGTACACCCCTGTAGAATACCACGCGGGCGTGTCCCCCAGCATCGTACGCCCCTGTAGAATACCACGCGGGCGTCTCCCCCAGCATCGTACGCCCCTGTAGAATACCACGCGGGCGTCTCCCCCAGCATCGTACGCCCCTGTAGAATACCACGCGGGCGTCTCCCCCAGCATCGTACACCCCTGTAGAATACCACGCGGGCGTCTCCCCCAGCATCGTACGCCCCTGTAGAATACCACGCGGGCGTGTCCCCCAGCATCGTACGCCCCTGTAGAATACCACGCGGGCGTGTCCCCCAGCATCGTACGCCCCTGTAGAATAGCACGCGGGCGTCTCCCCCAGCATCGTACGCCCCTGTAGAATACCACGCGGACGTCTCCCCCAGCATCGTACGCCCCTGTAGAATACCACGCGGGCGTGTCCCCCAGCATCGTACGCCCCTGTAGAATAGCACGCGGGCGTCTCCCCCAGCATCGTACACCCCTGTAGAATACCACGCGGGCGTCTCCCCCAGCATCGTACACCCCTGTAGAATACCACGCGGGCGTCTCCCCCAGCATCGTACGCCCCTGTAGAATACCACGCGGGCGTCTCCCCCAGCATCGTACGCCCCTGTAGAATACCACGCGGGCGTGTCCCCCAGCATCGTACGCCCCTGTAGAATACCACGCGGGCGTCTCCCCCAGCATCGTACGCCCCTGTAGAATACCACGCGGGCGTCTCCCCCAGCATCGTACGCCCCTGTAGAATACCACGCGGGCGTCTCCCCCAGCATCGTACGCCCCTGTAGAATACCACGCGGGCGTGTCCCCCAGCATCGTACGCCCCTGTAGAATACCACGCGGACGTCTCCCCCAGCATCGTACACCCCTGTAGAATACCACGCGGACGTCTCCCCCAGCATCGTACACCCCTGTAGAATACCACGCGGGCGTGTCTCCCAGCATCGTACGCCCCTGTAGAATACCACGCGGGCGTCTCCCCCAGCATCGTACGCCCCTGTAGAATACCACGCGGGCGTCTCCCCCAGCATCGTACGCCCCTGTAGAATACCACGCGGGCGTCTCCCCCAGCATCGTACGCCCCTGTAGAATACCACGCGGGCGTCTCCCCCAGCATCGTACGCCCCTGTAGAATACCACGCGGGCGTCTCCCCCAGCATCGTACACCCCTGTAGAATACCACGCGGGCGTCTCCCCCAGCATCGTACACCCCTGTAGAATACCACGCGGGCGTCTCCCCCAGCATCGTACACCCCTGTAGAATACCACGCGGGCGTCTCCCCCAGCATCGTACACCCCTGTAGAATACCACGCGGGCGTCTCCCCCAGCATCGTACGCCCCTGTAGAATACCACGCGGGCGTCTCCCCCAGCATCGTACGCCCCTGTAGAATACCACGCGGGCGTCTCCCCCAGCATCGTACGCCCCTGTAGAATACCACGCGGGCGTGTCCCCCAGCATCGTACGCCCCTGTAGAATACCACGCGGACGTCTCCCCCAGCATCGTACACCCCTGTAGAATACCACGCGGACGTCTCCCCCAGCATCGTACACCCCTGTAGAATACCACGCGGGCGTGTCTCCCAGCATCGTACGCCCCTGTAGAATACCACGCGGGCGTCTCCCCCAGCATCGTACGCCCCTGTAGAATACCACGCGGGCGTCTCCCCCAGCATCGTACGCCCCTGTAGAATACCACGCGGGCGTCTCCCCCAGCATCGTACACCCCTGTAGAATACCACGCGGGCGTCTCCCCCAGCATCGTACACCCCTGTAGAATACCACGCGGGCGTCTCCCCCAGCATCGTACACCCCTGTAGAATACCACGCGGACGTCTCCCCCAGCATCGTACACCCCTGTAGAATACCACGCGGGCGTCTCCCCCAGCATCGTACACCCCTGTAGAATACCACGCGGACGTCTCCCCCAGCATCGTACACCCCTGTAGAATACCACGCGGGCGTCTCCCCCAGCATCGTACACCCCTGTAGAATACCACGCGGGCGTCTCCCCCAGCATCGTACGCCCCTGTAGAATACCACGCGGGCGTCTCCCCCAGCATCGTACACCCCTGTAGAATACCACGCGGGCGTGTCCCCCAGCATCGTACACCCCTGTAGAATACCACGCGGGCGTCTCCCCCAGCATCGTACGCCCCTGTAGAATACCACGCGGGCGTCTCCCCCAGCATCGTACGCCCCTGTAGAATACCACGCGGGCGTCTCCCCCAGCATCGTACGCCCCTGTAGAATACCACGCGGGCGTCTCCCCCAGCATCGTACGCCCCTGTAGAATACCACGCGGGCGTCTCCCCCAGCATCGTACGCCCCTGTAGAATACCACGCGGGCGTCTCCCCCAGCATCGTACACCCCTGTAGAATACCACGCGGGCGTGTCCCCCAGCATCGTACGCACCTGTAGAATACCACGCGGGCGTGTCCCCCAGCATCGTACGCCCCTGTAGAATACTCCTGACACCACAATGGGGGGCTGGACCCGCGCTGAGGACACGGCCTCCCCCTGTTCTCCTAGACTGAGTGTCTGTGAGGCAGAGGAGCATGCGCAATCAATGACGAGAACTCGCACAACGAAATAGCGCGTTACAGTGAACACGCCCACAAAAATGACGAGAACACGCCCAAATCAGGAGACGGAAGTGACGTCATGACTTGATGGCGCCCATACAGCCTAGGGGCGGATGTTAGTGTAAAAGCTCCTTCCAGGCATGACGTCATTTCAACACGCCCACATGATAGGGGGCGTGGTCTTATTGCAGCCCTTCGTTTCCAGCCCCTTCCCCCTGCATGATTATGGTGGACGAGAGGCATTATCGCCACGCCCACCGACAAAGGCGGTCACGCCCACTGAGCTGCAAGGAGCCCGTACATACAGTGTAGCGTCTGCACCCCGGAAGAGGTCGCACCGCACCGGAAGTGGCTGCTAGTATTATTGTTTAGGGCGGAAGCACGTGCGGAACCGTCAGGAAGAGAGATCGGAGCTGAGGCCGCGGCGCTGACGGATCCCGGAGCACGGGTGACGTGTGGACAGGTGACGTATGTACAGGTGACGTGTGGACAGGTGACGTGTGGACAGGTGACGTGTGAGGTGTATACAGGTGCCGTGTGAGGTATATACAGGTGACGTGTGAGGTATATACAGGTGACGTGTGAGGTATGTACAGGTGACGTGTGAGGTGTATACAGGTGCCGTGTGAGGTATGTACAGGTGACGTGTGAGGTGTGTACAGGTGACGTGTGAGGTATGTACAGGTGACGTGTGAGGTATGTACAGGTGACGTGTGAGGTGTATACAGGTGCCGTGTGAGGTATATACAGGTGACGTGTGAGGTATATACAGGTGACGTGTGAGGTATGTACAGGTGACGTGTGAGGTATATACAGGTGACGTGTGAGGTATATACAGGTGACGTGTGAGGTATATACAGGTGACGTGTGAGGTGTGTACAGGTGACGTGTGAGGTATATACAGGTGCCGTGTGAGGTGTGTACAGGTGACGTGTGGACAGGTGACGCATATACAGGTGACGTGTGGACAGGTGACGTGTGGACAGGTGACGCATATACAGGTGACGTGTGGACAGGTGACGTGTGGACAGGTGACGTATATACAGGTGACGTGTGTACAGGTGACGTGTGTACAGGTGACGTGTGTACAGGTGACGTGTGGACAGGTGACGTGTGTACAGGTGACGTGTGTACAGGTGACGTATGGACAGGTGACGTATATACAGGTGACGTATGGACAGGTGACGTGTGTACAGGTGACGTGTGTACAGGTGACGTGTGGACAGGTGACGTGTGTACAGGTGACGTGTGGACAGGTGACGTGTGGACAGGTGACGTATGGACAGGTGACGTATGGACAGGTGACGTATATACAGGTGACGTGTGGACAGGTGACGTATATACAGGTGACGTGTGGACAGGTGACGTGTGGACAGGTGCCGTGTGAGGTGTGTACAGGTGACGTATGGACAGGTGACGTATGGACAGGTGACGTGTGGACAGGTGACGTGTGGACAGGTGACGTATGTACAGGTGACGTGTGGACAGGTGACGTATATACAGGTGACGTATGGACAGGTGACGTATGGACAGGTGACGTATATACAGGTGACGTGTGGACAGGTGACGTATGTACAGGTGACGTGTGGACAGGTGACGTGTGTACAGGTGCCGTGTGAGGTGTGTACAGGTGACGTATGGACAGGTGACGTATGGACAGGTGACGTATATACAGGTGACGTGTGGACAGGTGACGTATGTACAGGTGACGTGTGGACAGGTGACGTATATACAGGTGATGTGTGTACAGGTGCCGTGTGAGGTGTGGACAGGTGACGTATGGACAGGTGACGTGTGGACAGGTGACGTATATACAGGTGACGTGTGGACAGGTGACGTGTGTACAGGTGCCGTGTGAGGTGTGGACAGGTGACGTATGGACAGGTGACGTATGGACAGGTGACGTATGGACAGGTGACGTATGGACAGGTGCCGTGTGAGGTGTGGACAGGTGACGTATGGACAGGTGACGTATGGACAGGTGACGTATGGACAGGTGACGTATATACAGGTGACGTGTGGACAGGTGACGTATGTACAGGTGACGTGTGGACAGGTGACGTATGTACAGGTGACGTGTGGACAGGTGACGTATATACAGGTGACGTATGGACAGGTGACGTATGGACAGGTGACGTATATACAGGTGACGTGTGGACAGGTGACGTATGTACAGGTGACGTGTGGACAGGTGACGTGTGTACAGGTGCCGTGTGAGGTGTGTACAGGTGACGTATGGACAGGTGACGTATGGACAGGTGACGTATATACAGGTGACGTGTGGACAGGTGACGTATGTACAGGTGACGTGTGGACAGGTGACGTATATACAGGTGACGTGTGTACAGGTGCCGTGTGACGTGTGGACAGGTGACGTATGGACAGGTGACGTGTGGACAGGTGACGTATATACAGGTGACGTGTGGACAGGTGACGTGTGTACAGGTGCCGTGTGAGGTGTGGACAGGTGACGTATGGACAGGTGACGTATGGACAGGTGACGTATGGACAGGTGACGTATGGACAGGTGCCGTGTGAGGTGTGGACAGGTGACGTATGGACAGGTGACGTATGGACAGGTGACGTATGGACAGGTGACGTATGGACAGGTGACGTATGGACAGGTGCCGTGTGAGGTGTGGACAGGTGACGTATGGACAGGTGACGTATGGACAGGTGACGTATGGACAGGTGCCGTGTGAGGTGTGTACAGGTGACGTATGTACAGGTGACGTGTGGACAGGTGACGTGTGAGGTGTATACAGGTGACGTGTGTACAGGTGACGTGTGAGGTGTGTACAGGTGACGTGTGAGGTGTGTACAGGTGACGTGTGTGATGTGTACAGGTGACATGTGAGGTGTGTACAGGTGACGTGTGAGGTGTGTACAGGTGCCGTGTGAGGTGTGTACAGGTGCCGTGTGAGGTGTGTACAGGTGCCGTGTGAGGTGTATACAGGTGACGTGTGGACAGGTGCCGTGTGAGGTGTATACAGGTGCCGTGTGAGGTGTGTACAGGTGCCGTGTGAGGTGTGTACAGGTGCCGTGTGAGGTGTGTACAGGTGCCGTGTGAGGTGTGTACAGGTGCCGTGTGAGGTGTGTACAGGTGCCGTGTGAGGTGTGTACAGGTGCCGTGTGAGGTGTGTACAGGTGACGTGTGAGGTGTGTACAGGTGCCGTGTGAGGTGTGTACAGGTGCCGTGTGAGGTGTGTACAGGTGCCGTGTGAGGTGTGTACAGGTGCCGTGTGAGGTGTGTACAGGTGCCGTGTGAGGTGTGTACAGGTGACGTGTGAGGTGTGTACAGGTGCCGTGTGAGGTGTGTACAGGTGCCGTGTGAGGTGTGTACAGGTGCCGTGTGAGGTGTGTACAGGTGCCGTGTGAGGTGTGTACAGGTGCCGTGTGAGGTGTGTACAGGTGCCGTGTGAGGTGTGTACAGGTGACGTGTGAGGTGTGTACAGGTGCCGTGTGAGGTGTGTACAGGTGCCGTGTGAGGTGTGTACAGGTGCCGTGTGAGGTGTGTACAGGTGCCGTGTGAGGTGTGTACAGGTGCCGTGTGAGGTGTGTACAGGTGCCGTG
The DNA here is from genome assembly GCF_048569485.1 of Anomaloglossus baeobatrachus. Classification (NCBI taxonomy): domain Eukaryota; kingdom Metazoa; phylum Chordata; class Amphibia; order Anura; family Aromobatidae; genus Anomaloglossus; species Anomaloglossus baeobatrachus. Next base: position 2,135,926 of record NC_134364.1, on the reverse strand, counting down.
TGAGGTGTGTACAGGTGCCGTGTGAGGTGTGTACAGGTGCCGTGTGAGGTGTATACAGGTGGCGCGCGAGGTGTGTATACAGGTGCCGTGTGAGGTGTGTACAGGTGCCGTGTGAGGTGTGTACAGGTGCCGTGTGAGGTGTGTACAGGTGCCGTGTGAGGTGTATACAGGTGCCGTGTGAGGTGTATACAGGTGCCGTGTGAGGTGTATACAGGTGCCGTGTGAGGTGTATACAGGTGACGTGTGGACAGGTGGCGCGCGAGGTGTGTATACAGGTGGCGCGCGAGGTGTGTATACAGGTGGCGCGCGAGGTGTGTATACAGGTGGCGCGCGAGGTGTGTATACAGGTGGCGCGCGAGGTGTGTATACAGGTGGCGCGCGAGGTGTGTATACAGGTGGCGCGCGAGGTGTGTATACAGGTGGCGCGCGAGGTGTGTATACAGGTGACGCGCGAGGTGTGTATACAGGTGGCGCGCGAGGTGTGTATACAGGTGGCGCGCGTACAGGTAGGGCCGGCCTTAGCCTGAATGGCGCCCTGTGGAATACTGCCCTTTGGTGCCCCCCGCTACTGATTTTGTACCCAGTTTCCAGGAAACAAACGAGGACCAGAGGCAATTTTTTTTATAGCCTAAGAAAATTGATTTCTTCAAATGTACAATAAAGTCCTGCAGATTTGTGCTGGAGAATCTGCTTCTCAGTCCACATTAATTCCACCACATCTCGTACACGCTGTGTGCCTGGACTTTACATTGTGGATGGTACATATGGATCCCCCCAATGGGGCGCACATGTATCTGCAGAATGAGGCGCTGCTGCTCTTTGTGGAGAGATGGTATAAATTCATATACACTTAGAGCAGCGCAGGTCGTGGTCCCATTGGTGGGATCAACATCTACTATACAAATCCTGAGGATAAATGTACCAGATGATGGCACACAAGGCACCATGGAGCCGGCGGCCGATGCTGCGTGTACAACGGACCAAAAAGTCCAAAATACAGATGTTAAAGGGGAATGTACGAAATTAGAAAAAAATCTCTGCTTTCTACATAATAAAGAGTCCTCAGGTTATATGTGTTGCTGCCTCTCAGCTCCAATGACCTGAACAGACTGAGGTGCAGCACCACATACACAACGCCCCCCGTCCTTATGGTGTGTATGTGTTGCTGCCTCTCAGCTCCAATGACCTGAACAGACTGAGGTGCAGTACCACATACACAACGCCCCCCCGTCCTTATGGTGTGTATGTGGTGCTGCCTCTCAGCTCCACTACCCTGAGCAGACTGAGGTGCAGCACCACATACACAACGCCCCCCGTCCTTATGGTGTGTATGTGGTGCTGCCTCTCAGCTCCAATGACCTGAACAGACTGAGGTGCAGTACCACATACACAACGCCCCCCCGTCCTTATGGTGTGTATGTGGTGCTGCCTCTCAGCTCCACTACCCTGAGCAGACTGAGGTGCAGCACCACATACACAACGCCCCCCGTCCTTATGGTGTGTATGTGGTGCTGCCTCTCAGCTCCAATGACCTGAACAGACTGAGGTGCAGCACCACATACACACCATAAGGGAGGGGCACGGTGTATGGAAGAACTACGGCATATATACTGTAATCCCTTTATTAACCAGACTGGGCACACCCCATTTGGCAATGCTGCAAATAATTTTGTTGGAAAATTTGTAAGATAAATCCACGCCGAATAATGTAATATGCAGAACTTCATAATGCACACCTCAGCTGCTGCAGACCCTCATAATACACACCTCAGCTGCTGCAGAACCCCATAATACACACCTCAGCTGCTGCAGAACCCCATAATACACACCTCAGCTGCTGCAGAACCCCATAATACACACCTCAGCTGCTGCAGAACCCCATAATACACACCTCAGCTGCTGCAGAACTTCATAATGCACACCTCAGCTGCTGCAGACCCTCATAATACACACCTCAGCTGCTGCAGAACCCCATAATACACACCTCAGCTGCTGCAGAACCCCATAATACACACCTCAGCTGCTGCAGAACCCCATAATACACACCTCAGCTGCTGCAGAACCCCATAATACACACCTCAGCTGCTGCAGAACTTCATAATGCACACCTCAGCTGCTGCAGAACCCCATAATACACATCTCAGCTGCTGCAGAACCCCATAATACACACCTCAGCTGCCGCAGAACCTCATAATACACACCTCAGCTGCTGCAGAACATCATAATACACACCTCAGCTGCTGCAGAACCCCATAATACACACCTCAGCTGCTGCAGAACCCCATAATACACAACTCAGCTGCTGCAGAACCCCATAATACACAACTCAGCTGCTGCAGAACCCCATAATACACACCTCAGCTGCTGCAGAACCCCATAATACACACCTCAGCTGCTGCAGAACCCCATAATACACATCTCAGCTGCTGCAGAACCCCATAATACACACCTCAGCTGCTGCAGAACCCCATAATACACACCTCAGCTGCTGCAGAACCCCATAATACACAACTCAGCTGCTGCAGAACCCCATAATACACACCTCAGCGGCTGCAGAACCCCATAATACACACCTCAGCTGCTGCAGAACCTCATAATACACACCTCAGCTGCTGCAGAACCCCATAATACACAACTCAGCTACTGCAGAACCCCATAATACACAACTCAGCTACTGCAGAACCCCATAATACACACCTCAGCTGCTGCAGAACCCCATAATACACAACTCAGCTACTGCAGAACCCCATAATACACACCTCAGCGGCTGCAGAACCTCATAATACACACCTCAGCTGCCGCAGAACCTCATAATACACACCTCAGCTGCTGCAGAACCTCATAATACACACCTCAGCTGCTGCAGAACCCCATAATACACACCTCAGCTGCTGCAGAACCTCATAATACACACCTCAGCTGCTGCAGAACCCCATAATACACAACTCAGCTACTGCAGAACCCCATAATACACAACTCAGCTACTGCAGAACCCCATAATACACACCTCAGCTGCTGCAGAACCCCATAATACACAACTCAGCTACTGCAGAACCCCATAATACACAACTCAGCTACTGCAGAACCCCATAATACACACCTCAGCTGCCGCAGAACCCCATAATACACACCTCAGCTGCCGCATAACCCCATAATACACACCTCAGCTGCCGCAGAACCTCATAATACACACCTCAGCTGCCGCAGAACCTCATAATACACACCTCAGCTGCTGCAGAACCTCATAATACACACCTCAGCTGCTGCAGAACCCCATAATACACACCTCAGCGGCTGCAGAACCCCATAATACACATCTCAGCTGCCGCAGAACCTCATAATACACACCTCAGCTGCTGCAGAACCCCATAATACACACCTCAGCTGCTGCAGAACCCCATAATACACACCTCAGCTGCCGCAGAACCCCATAATACACACCTCAGCTGCCGCAGAACCCCATAATACACACCTCAGCTGCCGCAGAACCTCATAATACACATCTCAGCTGCCGCAGAACCTCATAATACACACCTCAGCTGCCGCAGAACCTCATAATACACACCTCAGCTGCTGCAGAACCCCATAATACACACCTCAGCTGCCGCAGAACCTCATAATACACACCTCAGCTGCTGCAGAACCCCATAATACACACCTCAGCTGCCGCAGAACCTCATAATACACACCTCAGCTGCCGCATAACCCCATAATACACACCTCAGCTGCCGCAGAACCTCATAATACACACCTCAGCTGCTGCAGAACCTCATAATACACACCTCAGCTGCTGCAGAACCCCATAATACACACCTCAGCGGCTGCAGAACCCCATAATACACATCTCAGCTGCCGCAGAACCTCATAATACACACCTCAGCTGCTGCAGAACCCCATAATACACACCTCAGCTGCTGCAGAACCCCATAATACACACCTCAGCTGCCGCAGAACCCCATAATACACACCTCAGCTGCCGCAGAACCCCATAATACACACCTCAGCTGCCGCAGAACCTCATAATACACACCTCAGCTGCCGCAGAACCCCATAATACACACCTCAGCTGCTGCAGAACCCCATAATACACACCTCAGCTGCTGCAGAACCCCATAATACACACCTCAGCTGCTGCAGAACCCCATAATACACATCTCAGCTGCTGCAGAACCCCATAATACACACCTCAGCTGCTGCAGAACCCCATAATACACACCTCAGCTGCTGCAGAACCTCATAATACACACCTCAGCTGCTGCAGAACCCCATAATACACACCTCAGCTGCTGCAGAACCCCATAATACACACCTCAGCTGCTGCAGAACCCCATAATACACACCTCAGCTGCCGCAGAACCCCATAATACACACCTCAGCTGCCGCAGAACCTCATAATACACACCTCAGCTGCCGCAGAACCCCATAATACACACCTCAGCTGCCGCAGAACCCCATAATACACACCTCAGCTGCCGCAGAACCTCATAATACACACCTCAGCTGCTGCAGAACCTCATAATACACACCTCAGCTGCTGCAGAACCCCATAATACACACCTCAGCTGCTGCAGAACCCCATAATACACACCTCAGCTGCTGCAGAACCCCATAATACACACCTCAGCTGCCGCAGAACCCCATAATACACACCTCAGCTGCCGCAGAACCTCATAATACACATCTCAGCTGCCGCAGAACCTCATAATACACACCTCAGCTGCCGCAGAACCCCATAATACACACCTCAGCTGCCGCAGAACCTCATAATACACACCTCAGCTGCCGCAGAACCTCATAATACACACCTCAGCTGCTGCAGAACCTCATAATACACACCTCAGCTGCTGCAGAACCCCATAATACACACCTCAGCTGCTGCAGAACCCCATAATACACACCTCAGCGGCTGCAGAACCCCATAATACACATCTCAGCTGCCGCAGAACCTCATAATACACACCTCAGCTGCTGCAGAACCCCATAATACACACCTCAGCTGCCGCAGAACCTCATAATACACACCTCAGCTGCTGCAGAACCTCATAATACACACCTCAGCTGCTGCAGAACCCCATAATACACACCTCAGCGGCTGCAGAACCCCATAATACACACCTCAGCTGCTGCAGAACCTCATAATACACACCTCAGCTGCTGCAGAACCCCATAATACACACCTCAGCTGCCGCAGAACCCCATAATACACACCTCAGCTGCCGCAGAACCCCATAATACACACCTCAGCTGCCGCAGAACCTCATAATACACATCTCAGCTGCTGCAGAACCCCATAATACACACCTCAGCTGCTGCAGAACCCCATAATACACACCTCAGCTGCTGCAGATCCCCATAATACACACCTCAGCTGCTGCAGAACCCCATAATACACACCTCAGCTGCTGCAGAACCCCATAATACACACCTCAGCTGCTGCAGAACCTCATAATACACACCTCAGCTGCCGCAGAACCTCATAATACACACCTCAGCTGCCGCAGAACCTCATAATACACATCTCAGCTGCCGCAGAACCTCATAATACACACCTCAGCTGCCGCAGAACCCCATAATACACACCTCAGCTGCCGCAGAACCTCATAATACACACCTCAGCTGCCGCAGAACCTCATAATACACACCTCAGCTGCTGCAGAACCTCATAATACACACCTCAGCTGCTGCAGAACCCCATAATACACACCTCAGCTGCTGCAGAACCTCATAATACACACCTCAGCTGCTGCAGAACCCCATAATACACACCTCAGCTGCTGCAGAACCTCATAATACATACCTCAGCTACTGCAGAACCCCATAATACACACCTCAGCGGCTGCAGAACCCCATAATACACACCTCAGCTGCTGCAGAACCCCATAATACACACCTCAGCGGCTGCAGAACCCCATAATACACACCTCAGCTGCTGCAGAACCTCATAATACACACCTCAGCTGCTGCAGAACCCCATAATACACACCTCAGCTGCTGCAGAACCTCATAATACACACCTCAGCTGCTGCAGAACCTCATAATACACACCTCAGCTACTGCAGAACCCCATAATACACAACTCAGCTGCTGCAGAACCTCATAATACACCTCAGCTGCTGCAGAACCTCATAATACACACCTCAGCTGCTGCAGAACCCCATAATACACACCTCAGCTGCTGCAGAACCTCATAATACACAACTCAGCTGCTGCAGAACCTCATAATACACAACTCAGCTGCTGCAGAACCTCATAATACACACCTCAGCTGCTGCAGAACCCATAATACACAACTCAGCTGCTGCAGAACCTCATAATACACACCTCAGCTGCTGCAGAACCTCATAATACACCTCAGCTGCTGCAGAACCCATAATACACAACTCAGCTGCTGCAGAACCTCATAATACACACCTCAGCTGCTGCAGAACCCATAATACACACCTCAGCTGCTGCAGAACCCATAATACACAACTCAGCTGCTGCAGAACCTCATAATACACACCTCAGCTGCTGCAGAACCCATAATACAGAACTCAGCTGCTGCAGAACCTCATAATACACCTCAGCTGCTGCAGAACCTCATAATACACACCTCAGCTGCTGCAGAACCCCATAATACACACCTCAGCTACTGCAGAACCCCATAATACACACCTCAGCTGCTGCAGAACCCCATAATACACACCTCAGCTGCTGACGATGAATTACATTGATAGAATGGCCTTCATAACAACACTAAGGCTAAGTTCACACAGGACATCTTTTGTAGCATTTTTGAGGTCACACGGATGCCCCTATATGCAGCATTTCCTCCCCCAGCAGAGTCTATGGGATTGCTCTTTTGCAGTCCGCACTGGGCATCTTTTGTTGGCTGCGTTTTTGAAGATGCAGCTGTCAGTTCTTTATGCGTTTTCATTTTTGAACCCTTCCAGTCAATAGATTAGAGTTAAAAACCGCATTAGGTAAAACGCGATAAAAATGTGTCAAAAACACATTGCGGTTTTTTTATGCATTTTTGCCGCGGTGCATTTTTGGTGCATTCTTGGGACAAAAACACTGCATATTTGTGGTAAAAAAGGGAACCAGCACGATCTGAAATTGGCATGCATCATATAAAAAGTGAAAATTCACACATTTATTCCAACTGTACTATAATAAAAAAATGAGATTTTTAGCAAATAATTGATCAATTCTTTGAGCCACCCCTGCCAACGTCACGGCAAATCTCAATAGGGGGGTCCTACTCTACATTCTGTATTTCATGTGCCATGCGGCCTCCTAGATAAAGTTAAAAGCAGAACCATAATGGAGCACACATACCTGTAACCTGTATATATAGCCGCTTCTATGTTGCAATAGAGGCACTTGTGGATAGAGGCCAGCCCAGGTCCCAGCATGTGGAGCAAGCTCTACACATACCAGGACTATATCAGAACTGACCCTCCCAGTGCCAAACAGCAACCATTGATAAAGGCGGACCAGATCCAAGTATGGTGCTTAATTAGCATTGCCTGTGGAAAGGGTGAGGCAACTGAATGTGAACAGCTACCAACAGGAGGAATATATTGCAAGCCAAAATCAGGCGTGCATGGTAGGGTGTTGGTCAGACACCAGATTTGTAGCATAACTACGGTCAAAACAGAGAAAAAAAGGGAACCAGCACGATCTGAAATTGGCATGCATCATATAAAAAGTGAAAATTCACAAATTTATTCCAACTGTACTATAATAAAAAAATGAGATTTTTAGCAAATAATTGATCAATTTTTTGAGCCACCCCTGCCAACGTCACGGCAAATCTCAATAGGGGGGTGCCTTTTTTGCAACATAGAAGCGGTTATATATACAGGTTGCAGGTATGTGTGCTCTATTATGGTTCTGCTTTTAACTTTATCTAGGAGGCCGCAGGGCACATGAAATACAGAATGTAGAGTAGGACCCCCCTATTGAGATTTGCCGTGACGTTGGCAGGGGTGGCTCAAAAAATTGATCAATTATTTGCTAAAAATCTCATTTTTTTTATTGTAGTACAGTTGGAATAAATCTGTGAATTTTCACTTTATATGATGCATGCCAATTTCAGATCGTGCTGGCTCCCCTCTCTCTCTGGTCGTAGTTATGCTACAAATTCTGGTGGCCGGTCACCACCATGCTATGCACGCCTGATTTTGGTTTGCTTTGTATTCCTCCTGTTGGTAGCTGTTCAGACTCAGTTACCTCACCCCTTTCCACAGGCAATGCTAATTAAGCACCATCTTGGATCTGGTCCGCCTTTATCAATGGTTGCTGTTTGGCACTGGGAGGATCAGTTCTGATATAGTCCTGGTATGGTGTAGAGCTTGCTCCACATGCTGGGACCTGGGCTGGCCTCTATCCACAAGTGCCTTTTTTGCAACATAGAAGCGGTTATATACAGGTTACAGGTATGTGTGCTCCATTATGGTTCTGCTTTTAACTTTATCTAGGAGGCCGCATGGCACATGAAATACAGAATATAGAGTAGGACCCCCTATTGAGATTTGCCGTGACGTTGGCAGGGGTGGCTCAAAGAATTGATCAATTATTTGCTAAAAATCTCATTTTTTTATTGTAGTACAGTTGGAATAAATCTATGAATTTTCACTTTATATGATGCATGCCAATTTCAGATCGTGCTGGCTCCCCTCTCTCTATATTTGTGGTAAAAAAGATGCCCCGTGTGAACATCCCCTAAACCATTCCATGTGATGGGCAGACGGCAGTGACGCCAGGTAACATATGAGACTCCGCTGTTATTTTCTACCAGGTAAGGAACCTGACGGCTGATTCCTCCTGCACGACCCCCGCGTGGAGAATCAGACACCGGCTCCATTATTGCAGTCCTGTATATTTTACTCTGTTTCTTCCACATTTCATATAAAACACATTTTATCTCTGCCGAGGACGATGCAGTCAGGGTGAGGAGCCAGGAGGCCGGTGCCCAGTGGCTTCTCCCTGCTCTGCTGCACAGTGACTGGTCGAACCCCCAAAATGTGTAATACACACTGTTAGGATTTCATTTGCCAATGAAATCACTCACAAGTGATTTGCAGACTCGGGGTCATCTGCTGAATGACGTCTCCTCCTGCTTCTCTCATTGTTATCATTTTCAATTTGAGAGGAACAGGAGGAGACGTCATCAGCAGATGACCACACATTGCAAATCACATGTGAGTGATCAGGTGACAACTACTCGAATCAGCACGTGAAATCCTAACAGAGCGCATATTACACACCTATAGGATATGGCAGGTCAATATTCAGAATTACATTACATTACATTACACACTATACGTGACATGTACAGGGCATATGTAGGGTGTATAATCTAATATATAAAGCTGAGTGTGTGTGTGTGTGTGTGTATATATATATATATGTGTGTGTGTGTGTGTGTGTGTGTGTGTGTGTGTGTATATATATATATATATATATATATATATATGTATGTGTGTCCGTCCAATAAAGGAATCTGCACCGTCACATTTACAATCACAAAATTTTGCACAGACGCCCCATGTGACCCAGGGAACATCATAGGCTATGTTTTGATGAGAAATTTTAACCCCACACTTTACAGTTATTCGCCGCAAAAACCTGCTTACACTAAAATCAATGGCGCTGGGAACTACAGGTCATTAATAAGAGCTGTAATTGGTTGCTATAGGCAACAAAGGACATTCTTTTTTTTTTTTAAGACAGGTAATGTGTCAGATAATATGATGTCAATAGAGACAAATACAGACACACACAGAGACACAGAGTCTGATACAGAGACACACAAACACAGAGACAGACACAGAGAGATACACACACACACACACACACACACACACACTCTGAGACTGATGCAGGGACACACACAGGGACAGAGACACACACAGGGACAGGGACACACACAGGGACAGGGACACACACAGGGACAGGGACACACACAGGGACAGGGACACACACTGACAGAGACACACAGAAACAGACACAGAGACCTAGACACAGACATAGAATCACAGAGACTGATATAGACAGAGAAGAGACACACAGAGATAAAGAGAGAGAGAGACACAGAGACACACAGACATACAGAGACTGACAAACAGAGACTGATACAGAGACACACAGAGACATAGACACACAAAGACTGATTCAGAGACACAGAGGCACAGAGAAAGAGACTGAGAAAGAGACGGAGACACACACACAGGGACACACAGAGGCACTCATACAGAGACAGAGACAAAGACACGGACACAGAAACAGACACATACAGAGACCCATTCAAACACAGAGACACACAGACAGAGACACAGAGGCAGAGACACACAGAGACAGACACAGAGAGATACACAGACAGACACACGCAGAGACCCACAAAGACAGAAACACACAGAGACACACAGAGACAGACACAGATATAGTCACAGAGACAGAGATAGACAGAGACACACAGAGATACATACAAGCACAGACACGCAGAGACAGAAACACACAGAGAGAGCGGGAGACAGACAGACAGAGAGGGACACAGAGGCAGAGACACACAGAGACAGACACATAGACAGAGATACAGACAGACACACACAGAGACCCATAAAGACAGAAACACACAGAGACAGACACAGAGACACAGATATAGTCACAGAGACACACAGAGATACATACATACAAACACAAGCACAGACAGGCAGAAACACAGAGAGAGAGCGGGAGACAGACAGAGAGGGACACAGAGAGTGGCGAGAGGGAGAGAGACAATTACTTTCCCGGGCACCGCTAGGTACTACAGCTAGTAAATGTATATATGTATCTATTACCCCCCTACACATGCTCTGGGTGGGTGCCACTGTGGCCGCAGCTGCAGGGCCCACTGGCATGACATCACAGGCTCCCCCTGATGTCATTACACCTATCCAGGGCCCACAGCTGCAGAGCAAGGGCGATACAGAGAGCCAGTGGCCATCCAGTCCTCAATGGTGTTCAACCATGCATCCGAGGATATAGCAATGGCCTCCATCACCCACAGGCCCCGTCACTGCCACTGCATAAATTACACAATATACATGACACATACATAGATACTATGGAAAAGATAGATGGATGCAGGGTCGGGACTGGGGTGTCTGGGGTCCACAGGAGGAGTTAACTCTAGAGGCCACACAACTATATACAAATAGCTGCAGGAGCCCCACACAGCCTCCTATGCACAGCAGGAGCCCCCACGCAGCCTCCTATGCACAGCAGGAGCCCCCACGCAGCCTCCTATGCACAGCAGGAGCCCCCACGCAGCCTCCTATGCACAGCAGGAGCCCCCACGCAGCCTCCTATGCACAGCAGGAGCCCCCACGCAGCCTCCTATGCACAGCAGGAGCCCCCACGCAGCCTCCTATGCACAGCAGGAGCCCCCACGCAGCCTCCTATGCACAGCAGGAGCCCCCACGCAGCCTCCTATGCACAGCAGGAGCCCCCACGCAGCCTCCTATGCACAGCAGGAGCCCCCACGCAGCCTCCTATGCACAGCAGGAGCCCCCACGCAGCCTCCTATGCACAGCAGGAGCCCCCACGCAGCCTCCTATGCACAGCAGGAGCCCCCACGCAGCCTCCTATGCACAGCAGGAGCCCCCACGCAGCCTCCTATGCACAGCAGGAGCCCCCACGCAGCCTCCTATGCACAGCAGGAGCCCCCACGCAGCCTCCTATGCACAGCAGGAGCCCCCACGCAGCCTCCTATGCACAGCAGGAGCCCCCACGCAGCCTCCTATGCACAGCAGGAGCCCCCACGCAGCCTCCTATGCACAGCAGGAGCCCCCACGCAGCCTCCTATGCACAGCAGGAGCCCCCACGCAGCCTCCTATGCACAGCAGGAGCCCCCACGCAGCCTCCTATGCACAGCAGGAGCCCCCACGCAGCCTCCTATGCACAGCAGGAGCCCCCACGCAGCCTCCTATGCACAGCAGGAGCCCCCACGCAGCCTCCTATGCACAGCAGGAGCCCCCACGCAGCCTCCTATGCACAGCAGGAGCCCCCACGCAGCCTCCTATGCACAGCAGGAGCCCCCACGCAGCCTCCTATGCACAGCAGGAGCCCCCACGCAGCCTCCTATGCACAGCAGGAGCCCCCACGCAGCCTCCTATGCACAGCAGGAGCCCCCACGCAGCCTCCTATGCACAGCAGGAGCCCCCACGCAGCCTCCTATGCACAGCAGGAGCCCCCACGCAGCCTCCTATGCACAGCAGGAGCCCCCACGCAGCCTCCTATGCACAGCAGGAGCCCCCACGCAGCCTCCTATGCACAGCAGGAGCCCCCACGCAGCCTCCTATGCACAGCAGGAGCCCCCACGCAGCCTCCTATGCACAGCAGGAGCCCCCACGCAGCCTCCTATGCACAGCAGGAGCCCCCACGCAGCCTCCTATGCACAGCAGGAGCCCCCACGCAGCCTCCTATGCACAGCAGGAGCCCCCACGCAGCCTCCTATGCACAGCAGGAGCCCCCACGCAGCCTCCTATGCACAGCAGGAGCCCCCACGCAGCCTCCTATGCACAGCAGGAGCCCCCACGCAGCCTCCTATGCACAGCAGGAGCCCCCACGCAGCCTCCTATGCACAGCAGGAGCCCCCACGCAGCCTCCTATGCACAGCAGGAGCCCCCACGCAGCCTCCTATGCACAGCAGGAGCCCCCACGCAGCCTCCTATGCACAGCAGGAGCCCCCACGCAGCCTCCTATGCACAGCAGTGGCCTCCACGCAGCCTCCTATGCACAGCAGTGGCCTCCACGCAGCCTCCTATGCACAGCAGTGGCCTCCACGCAGCCTCCTATGCACAGCAGGCGCCCCCACGCAGCCTCCTATGCACAGCAGGCGCCCCCACGCAGCCTCCTATGCACAGCAGGAGCCCCCACGCAGCCTCCTATGCACAGCAGGAGCCCCCACGCAGCCTCCTATGCACAGCAGGAGCCCCCACGCAGCCTCCTATGCACAGCAGGAGCCCCCACGCAGCCTCCTATGCACAGCAGGAGCCCCCACGCAGCCTCCTATGCACAGCAGGAGCCCCCACGCAGCCTCCTATGCACAGCAGGAGCCCCCACGCAGCCTCCTATGCACAGCAGGAGCCCCCACGCAGCCTCCTATACACAGCAGGAGCCCCCACGCAGCCTCCTATACACAGTAGTGGCCTCCACATAGCCTCCTATGCACAGCAGGAGCCCCCACGCAGCCTCCTATGCACAGTAGTGGCCTCCACATAGCCTCCTATGCACAGCAGTGGCCCCCACGCAGCCTCCTATGCACAGCAGGAGCCCCCACGCAGCCTCCTATGCACAGCAGGAGCCTCCACGCAGCCTCCTATGCACAGCAGGAGCCCCCACGCAGCCTCCTATGCACAGCAGTGGCCTCCACGCAGCCTCCTATGCACAGCAGGAGCCCCCACGCAGCCTCCTATACACAGCAGTGGCCTCCACGCAGCCTCCTATGCACAGCAGGAGCCCCCACGCAGCCTCCTATACACAGCAGCAGCCCCCACGCAGCCTCCTATGCACAGCAGTGGCCTCCACATAGCCTCCTATGCACAGCAGTGGCCCCCACGCAGCCTCCTATGCACAGCAGGAGCCCCCACGCAGCCTCCTATGCACAGCAGGAGCCCCCACGCAGCCTCCTATGCACAGCAGGAGCCCCCACGCAGCCTCCTATGCACAGCAGGAGCCCCCACGCAGCCTCCTATGCACAGCAGGAGCCCCCACGCAGCCTCCTATGCACAGCAGTGGCCTCCACGCAGCCTCCTATGCACAGCAGTGGCCTCCACGCAGCCTCCTATGCACAGCAGGAGCCCCCACGCAGCCTCCTATACACAGCAGTGGCCTCCACATAGCCTCCTATGCACAGCAGGAGCCCCCACGCAGCCTCCTATGCACAGCAGTGGCCTCCACATAGCCTCCTATGCACAGCAGGAGCCCCCACGCAGCCTCCTATGCACAGCAGGAGCCCCCACGCAGCCTCCTATGCACAGCAGTGGCCCCCACGCAGCCTCCTATGCACAGCAGGAGCCCCCACGCAGCCTCCTATGCACAGCAGGAGCCCCCACGCAGCCTCCTATGCACAGCAGGAGCCTCCACGCAGCCTCCTATGCACAGCAGGAGCCCCCACGCAGCCTCCTATGCACAGCAGTGGCCTCCACGCAGCCTCCTATGCACAGCAGTGGCCTCCACGCAGCCTCCTATGCACAGCAGGAGCCCCCACGCAGCCTCCTATACACAGCAGTGGCCTCCACATAGCCTCCTATGCACAGCAGGAGCCCCCACGCAGCCTCCTATGCACAGCAGTGGCCTCCACATAGCCTCCTATGCACAGCAGGAGCCCCCACGCAGCCTCCTATGCACAGCAGGAGCCCCCACGCAGCCTCTTGTATACAACAGGAGCCCTCACAGATCCCATATAGACATAAAAAAAATTATATTCACCTAATCCTGATTCCCAGCACCGCAGCGTCCATCTTCTCTTCTATGGTGGCCTGCGGAGGCCGGGCGATGCAATGATGTCACTGCAGTGCCCTTGTGGATATATGGTCTCCTAAGACACAGGCCTGCAGCGGTCTGTGGCTTAGGAGACGGGCAGTGATAGAGCAGGGAGCTCTGTGCTCTGTCACAGGATTGAACTGTTTCGGGGTGACGCCGACATAGTTCAGTGCGGTGGTTGCAGAAGATTCGGGGCTCCGGCCAAGAAGTTCTGGGTCGGAGCTCTGGATCTTTGATGCCAGTAGTGCCCCTGCCGGCGGGTCCCTTTTATGTTGTTAGGCTGCTTTCACACATCCGTTTTTTGCTGAGCGGCACAATACGGCGCTTTGCAGAAAAGACGCAACCGTTTTTTTGCCGCCGGTTGCGTTTTTTCCGCATAGACTTGCATTAGCGCCGTATTGTGCCGCATGGCCTTGCGTTGTGTCCGTTTTTTACCGCATTGCGCCGGATCGGCGCAATGCGATTTACAATGCAAGCCTATGGACGCCGGATGCGGTTTTTTACACTGCGCATGCTCAGTATCAAGCCGCATCAGTCAAAAAACGGATGGGCCGCATGGAAAAACTTATGCAACGGATCCGTTTTTTTCGCCGCATCTGTTGCATAGGTTTTGGAGCCGGATTGAGCCGTACTGCAAAAAACGGGTGTGTGAAAGCCGCCTAAGAGAGCTTTCTGGGGCATTGACTGGTGTCTGTGTACCAGACCGACGCTGGATAGATGATAGGCAAATAGATATCAGACAGACAGATAGATAATAGATATACATAGATATAGACATATATAATAGAGAGATAGGCAGACAGATAATACATAGATAAATAGATAGAGGATAGATCATTGAGATATATAGACATATATAATAGCAAGATAGGCGGACAGACGGATATACAGACAGACATTGCACAGTATACAGGACACACACATGTTACATAACACACAGCACATAATACAGCACCGGTATGACACAGCAGGTTATACTCAGTCACTTCCTGGCTGCAGGAGTTCAGTGGGGCTTCTATAACAGCATCTCTGGCATTGCTGCTGCTGCTCCTCCCCCCTCTCTATGGTAAAGACAGGAGAGGCCACAGAGCGGAGAGCAGGTGAGGGCGCCCCCTGCCTGAGGCTGTGCCGAGCGGGAGGAGACGAGACACAGGGCACATAGGAGGGGCGCTCTGTGCTGGAGGATGTGTAGGGAGAGGAGAGGAGGGCGCCCCCTGCCTGAGGCTGTGCCGAGCGGGAGGAGACGAGACACAGGGCACATAGGAGGGGCGCTCTGTGCTGGAGGATGTGTAGGGAGAGGAGAGGAGGACGCCCCCTGCCTGAGGCTGTGCCGAGCGGGAGGAGACGAGACGCAGGGCACATAGGAGGGGCGCTCTGTGCTGGAGGATGTGTAGGGAGAGGAGAGGAGGGCGCCCCCTGCCTGAGGCTGTGCCGAGCGGGAGGAGACGAGACGCAGGGCACATAGGAGGGGCGCTCTGTGCTGGAGGATGTGTAGGGAGAGGAGAGGAGGGCGCCCCCTGCCTGAGGCTGTGCCGAGCGGGAGGAGACGAGACGCAGGGCACATAGGAGGGGCGCTCTGTGCTGGAGGATGTGTAGGGAGAGGAGAGGAGGGCGCCCCCTGCCTGAGGCTGTGCCGAGCGGGAGGAGACGAGACGCAGGGCACATAGGAGGGGCGCTCTGTGCTGGAGGATGTGTAGGGAGAGGAGAGGAGGGCGCCCCCTGCCTGAGGCTGTGCCGAGCGGGAGGAGACGAGACGCAGGGCACATAGGAGGGGCGCTCTGTGCTGGAGGATGTGTAGGGAGAGGAGAGGAGGGCGCCCCCTGCCTGAGGCTGTGCCGAGCGGGAGGAGACGAGACGCAGGGCACATAGGAGGGGCGCTCTGTGCTGGAGGATGTGTAGGGAGAGGAGAGGAGGGCGCCCCCTGCCTGAGGCTGTGCCGAGCGGGAGGAGACGAGACGCAGGGCACATAGGAGGGGCGCTCTGTGCTGGAGGATGTGTAGGGAGAGGAGAGGAGGGCGCCCCCTGCCTGAGGCTGTGCCGAGCGGGAGGAGACGAGACGCAGGGCACATAGGAGGGGCGCTCTGTGCTGGAGGATGTGTAGGGAGAGGAGAGGAGGGCGCCCCCTGCCTGAGGCTGTGCCGAGCGGGAGGAGACGAGACGCAGGGCACATAGGAGGGGCGCTCTGTGCTGGAGGATGTGTAGGGAGAGGAGAGGAGGGCGCCCCCTGCCTGAGGCTGTGCCGAGCGGGAGGAGACGAGACACAGGGCACAGAGGAGGGGGAGGGGCGCGAGCAGCAAAGTGAAAGTAAACAGCTGCTCCCTGCGGCGCCCCCTTTGATGTCTGCCTGCCGGCGCCCTGTGCAGCCGCACAACTCGCACATGCCTAAAGCCGGCTATGTGTACAGGTGACGGGTGTCGTATGGACATGTGACGTATATACGGGTGACGTATGTACAGCTGAGGTGTGACATATGTACAGGTGACGTATGGACGTGTGACGTATATACAGGTGACGTATATGCAGGTGATGTATGGACGTGTGACGTATGTACAAGGGACGTGTGACGTATGGACGTGTGACGTATGTACAGGTGACGTATGGACGTGTGACGTATATACAGGTGATGTATGGACGTGTGACATATATACAGGTGACATGTGACGTATGTACAAGTGACGTATGTACAAGTGACGTATGTACAAGTGATGTATGTACAGGTGATGTATGGACGTATGTACAAGTGACGTATGTACAAGTGACGTGTGTACAGGTGACGTATGGACGTGTGTACAGGTGACGTATGGACGTGTGTACAGGTGACGTATGGACGTGTGTACAGGTGACGTATGGACGTGTGTACAGGTGACGTATGGACGTGTGTACAGGTGACGCATGGACGTGTGACGTATGTCCAGGTGACGTATGGACGTGTGACATATGTCCAGGTGACGTATGGACGTGTGACGTATGTACAGGTGACGTATGGACGTGTGACGTATATACAGGTGACGTATGGACGTGTGACGTATATACAGGTGATGTATGGACGTGTGACATATATACAGGTGACATGTGACGTATGTACAAGTGACGTATGTACAAGTGACGTATGTACAAGTGACGTATGTACAGGTGACGTATGGACGTATGTACAAGTGACGTATGTACAGGTGATGTATGGACGTATGTACAGGTGTCGTATGGACATGTGACGTATATACGGGTGACGTATGTACAGCTGAGGTGTGACATATGTACAGGTGACGTATGGACGTGTGACGTATGGACGTGTGACGTATATACAGGTGACGTATATGCAGGTGATGTATGGACGTGTGACGTATGTACAAGGGACGTGTGACGTATGGACGTGTGACGTATGTACAGGTGACGTATGGACGTGTGACGTATATACAGGTGATGTATGGACGTGTGACATATATACAGGTGACATGTGACGTATGTACAAGTGACGTATGTACAAGTGACGTATGTACAAGTGATGTATGTACAGGTGATGTATGGACGTATGTACAAGTGACGTATGTACAAGTGACGTGTGTACAGGTGACGTATGGACGTGTGTACAGGTGACGTATGGACGTGTGTACAGGTGACGTATGGACGTGTGTACAGGTGACGTATGGACGTGTGTACAGGTGACGTATGGACGTGTGTACAGGTGACGCATGGACGTGTGACGTATGTCCAGGTGACGTATGGACGTGTGACATATGTCCAGGTGACGTATGGACGTGTGACGTATGTACAGGTGACGTATGGACGTGTGACGTATATACAGGTGACGTATGGACGTGTGACGTATATACAGGTGATGTATGGACGTGTGACATATATACAGGTGACATGTGACGTATGTACAAGTGACGTATGTACAAGTGACGTATGTACAAGTGACGTATGTACAAGTGACGTATGTACAGGTGATGTATGGACGTATGTACAAGTGACGTATGTACAGGTGATGTATGGACGTATGTACAGGTGACGTATGGACGTGTGACATATGTACAGGTGACGTATGGACGTGTGACGTATTTACAGGTGACGTATGGATGTGTGACATATGTACAGGTGACGTATTTACGTGTGATGTATGACGTATTTACAGGTGACGTATGGACGTGTGACGTATTTACAGGTGACGTGTGACGTATGACGTATGTACAGGTGATGTATAGACGTGTGACGTATATACAGGTGACGTATGACGTAGGGACGTATGACTTATATACAGGTGACGTATGTACAGGGGACGTATGGACGTGTGACGTATGAATAGGTGACGTGTGATGTATGTACAGGTGCCATATGGACGGTCACGTATATACAGGTGACGTATGTACAGCTGACGTGTGATGTATGTACAGGTGCCGTATGGCTGGGTGACATATGTACAGGTGACGGGTGTCGTATGGACATGTGACGTATATACGGGTGACGTATGGACAGCTGACGTGTGACGTATGTACAGGGGACGTGTGACGTATGGACGTGTGACGTATGTACAAGTGATGTATGTACAAGTGATGTATGTACAAGTGACGTACAGTGCCTACAAGTAGTCTTCAACCCCCTGCAGATATACAGTGCCTACAAGTAGTCTTCAACCCCCTGCAGATATACAGTGCCTACAAGTAGTCTTCAACCCACTGCAGATATACAGTGCCTACAAGTAGTCTTCAACCCCCTGCAGATATACAGTGCCTACAAGTAGTCTTCAACCCCCTGCAGATATACAGTGCCTACAAGTAGTCTTCAACCCCCTGCAGATATACAGTGCCTACACGTAGTATTCAACCCCCTGCAGATATACAGTGCCTACAAGTAGTATTCAACCCCCTGCAGATATACAGTGCCTACAAGTAGTATTCAACCCCCTGCAGATATACAGTGCCTACAAGTAGTATTCAACCCCCTGCAGATATACAGTGCCTACAAGTAGTATTCAACCCCCTGCAGATATACAGTGCCTACAAGTAGTCTTCAACCCCCTGCAGATATACAGTGCCTACAAGTAGTCTTCAACCCCCTGCAGATATACAGTGCCTACAAGTAGTCTTCAACCCCCTGCAGATATACAGTGCCTACAAGTAGTATTCAACCCCCTGCAGATATACAGTGCCTACAAGTAGTATTCAACCCCCTGCAGATATACAGTGCCTACAAGTAGTCTTCAACCCCCTGCAGATATACAGTGCCTACAAGTAGTATTCAACCCCCTGCAGATATACAGTGCCTACAAGTAGTCTTCAACCCCCTGCAGATATACAGTGCCTACAAGTAGTATTCAACCCCCTGCAGATATACAGTGCCTACAAGTAGTATTCAACCCCCTGCAGATATACAGTGCCTACAAGTAGTATTCAACCCCCTGCAGATATACAGTGCCTACAAGTAGTCTTCAACCCCCTGCAGATATACAGTGCCTACAAGTAGTATTCAACCCCCTGCAGATATACAGTGCCTACAAGTAGTCTTCAACCCCCTGCAGATTTAGCAGGTTTGATAAGATGCAAATAAGTTAGAGCCTGAAAACTTCAAACAAGAGCAGGATTTATTAACAGATGCATAAATCTTACAAACCAACAAGTTTTGTTGCTCAGTTAAATTTTAATACATTTTCAACATAAAAGTGTGGGTCAATTATTATTCAACCCCTAGGTTTAATATTTTGTGGAATAACCCTTGTTTGCAATTACAGCTAATAATCGTCTTTTATAAGACCTGATCAGGCCGGCACAGGTCTCTGGAGTTATCTTGGCCCACTCCTCCATGCAGATCTTCTCCAAGTTATCTAGGTTCTTTGGGTGTCTCATGTGGACTTTAATCTTGAGCTCCTTCCACAAGTTTTCAATTGGGTTAAGGTCAGGAGACTGACTAGGCCACTGCAACACCTTGATTTTCTCTAGTCCCTTCCACGACAGCATAGGAGGTTGTCTCTCCACGCCCTAATTGGGACAGGAAGCACAAGAGGTTTAAAAGGACCCTCCCACCTCCCATAGCCAGTGTCTTTCCTGTCCCCATGGGGCATGGAAAGGTTTTATTTTTCTCCTATGCTGTGGTGGCCGGCGAACTACAGTATATATTATTTATTTATTTATTTTTTTCTCCCCTACCTTAAGCCGGGCAGTATAGGTCGGGCCTTCACCGCTCCTCCCCTACTGTTCCCTCACGCTGTGGGGAACCGCTGCTCCAGCCTTCCGGAGCTCCTCTGGGGTGATGCAGGCTGTGTAACTCCCCGGTCGGCGTCCTCCCTGAGCCGCCGGCCACTTCCTGCATGCACGCTGCTGGGCGATCCGGAAGTGCTACCGCGGGCGGGACTTCCGGTCTAGCGAACTTCCGGTTTGGGCACTTCCGGTCGCGGAGGCAGCGTGGAGGACACGCCGACGCTTCCACGGCCTGTCAGGGACTGGATGCAGGAGGCGGGGAACGTTCCCTGTCACTGGGGGGGGGCAGGCCCTTCTGCATAAAGGCTGCCCTGAAGACTTCAGACTCATGGTAAGGATTTCTGCTGTGCTCCCTGCCATGTCTTCCCCTGCAGCTGCAACTGCAGAGCCCAGTGTTCCCCCTGCCACAGTAAGTACGGAGGGGGGTGGTCCCTCATGCATGGTCTCAGGCTGGTATTTATGGCTCCTTCTGGTCTGTGTTTTCCAGGAGGACAAGGCCACGAAGAAATCTGACAAATGTGAGAAGTCAGAGAGGTCTGAGAAGTCCGATAAGCCGGATAAGCCTGACCGCTATGAACGGACTGAAAAGATTAAAAAATGTCCAGTCTGTGTAAAAAAAGCTCCCTGCAGTCTGGGATAAGAAGCTTTGCCAACAGTGTACGGACCAGATTATTAGAGCTGAACAACCGTCCCTGGTAGACGAACTACGGTCCATGATGAAGCAGGAGATTCAGGCCTCACTAGCCTCCCTCCCTGCTCCTGGCCCTTCCCCCCCAAAGAAAAGGAAACTCCAGTCAGCCCCGTCTGATCATGAGGATGCTGATGCCGCCTCGGAGGGTCCCGATGAAGGTTCTTCCTCCGGGAGGTCTGACCAGTCCTTCCTTTTTCCCTCAGAAGATTTGGGGGATCTTATTGGGGCGGTTCGGAGCACTATGGGGTTAGAGGAAGTGCAGGCTCTTCCCTCAGTCCAGGATGAAATGTTTGCTGGCCTGAAAACCGTCAAACAATTAGGGTTTCCGGTTCATGCCAATATTCTGGATATTGTCTCTCAGGAATGGGAATTTCCTGAGAAGCGTTTCCGGAGTGACCCCAGGCGCCGGTTTCCTCTGGAGACTTCTGGGTTGCATTGGGAGGTCCCCAAAGTAGATGTACAGGTGGCCAGGGTAGCTAAACAAACGGCGCTTCCCTTTGAAGATACTTCCCAGCTTAGAGATCAGATGGATAGGAAGGTCGAGGGCCTCATGAAGCGATCCTGGGAGGCATCGTCTTCTACCGTTCAGGCCAACATTGCCTCCACTTGTGTCTCCCGGTCCCTACTTAGGTGGCTAGACCAGATGGAGGCTCATATTTCCCAGGGTATCCCTCGGGATGAGTTGCTGGAATCCCTTCCCTTACTTAGGAAGGCTACCAGTTTTTTGGCGGATACCTCGGTGGAATCAGTCCGCCTGGCTGCCAGGACCTCGGTTCTATCTAACTCTGCCAGACGTGCCCTCTGGCTTAAGGCCTGGAGTGGAGACTCCACCTCCAAAATGAGACTTTGCTCCCTTCCGTTTAAAGGGGATTTGGTGTTTGGGCCTGCCCTGGATGATATTCTGGACAAGGCGAATGATCGTAAGGCCAGATCCTAGACCCCCCAGGAAGCGGTCCTTTCGTCCCTCGATGCCTCGGGCCTCCCAGCCCAGAGGGAAAGGGAAGGCGGGCCGGTGGAGCTATCCTAAGGGTAGAGGGAGAAACATCCTCATCCCTCCCCATCAACAACGTCCTCAGCAGGACAAACCGTGACTCGGCTCGGGTGGGGGGACGACTCTCGGCGTTTCTTCCCCAGTGGCGGTCCATCACCTCCTGCCAATGGGTTCTGAAGATCGTCTCAGAGGGTCTCTTAATAGAATTCATCTCCCCCCCTCTTCCGGGTCTCCGAGTCACGGCTCTGGCGTCGCAGGGTTCGCAGGCCCTACTGTACGCAAAGATTCAGGAGCTAATGCACTCGGGGGTCGTTTCCCCAGTCCCGAGTCAAGAAGAAGGGATAGACCACTACTCCCGTCTCTTCCTTGTGAGAAAGCCGTCTGGCGACGTCCAGATTATCATCAATCTACGGCGTCTCAACCGGCAGGTCAGGTACCGGCGTTTCAAGATGGAGTCCGTGAAATCGGCTATTCCACTGATAGGTCTGCACCACCAGATGGCCTCCATAGATCTGAAGGACGCCTACTTCCATGTGCCCATCCATCCGTGTCACAGGCAATACCTCAAGTTTGCGGTTCTACACGGGGAGGAAGTGCTTCATTTCCAATTCAATGCACTTCCCTTCGGGATCTCCTCGGCTCCAAGGATCTTTTCAAAGATCATGGCAGAGGTGGTCGCCTTCATACGATTGCAGGGTATCTGTCTGGTTCCATATTTGGACGACTTTCTTCTCATAGCTCCCTCTGCTCCAACCCTCCGGAGCCATGTGGAAAAGTCTTTAGGCATTCTTCGGTCCTTGGGATGGATCCCCAATCTCAAGAAATCACAGTTGCACCCCTCCTCCACTCTGCAGTTTCTCGGAGTGCTGCTGGACTCCGACAGGCAGGCATCCTTTCTCCCGGAGGGCCACAAGTTGGCCCTGCTAGCCAAAATCTCAAAGCTTCGCCGTCAGGCTCTCCCGACCCTTCGAGCGGCTATGTCGGCTCTAGGTTCTATGACGTCCTGCATTCCCTCAGTCAGATGGGCTCAGGCCCACTCTCGGTGTCTACAGGATCATATCCTGGCGCATTGTGACAGACTCCCGTCCTCCCTGAACAGACTGTTTAGCCTCTCGGGGACCGTCTCCTCATTCCTTCTCTGGTGGCTGCGCCCCAACAACCTGAAGGTGGGGGTTGCCTGGACTCAGACGCCCCTGGTTACACTAACAACCGATGCCAGCCTGCGGGGATGGGGTGCTATGGTGGCAAACTCCCCATTTCAGGGGGTCTGGAGTCCTTATGTCTATATAGAAGAAATAACCCCGGCACACTACAACTCCCAGAAAAAGGCAAGATGCAGTAATTAAGTTTGCAAATTTTCTTTATTTATTTATCAGGTTCTTAAATGTCTTTCAGAGTAAATGAATTTGGTCCAAAAAAAACTGGACGTTTCGGCCCCAGGCCTTCGTCACAATGGACTATTATCATGCAATATCAAATGCACGCAGACACTCAGCTAAGAAGCTGATAATTATAGAAATGCATGGATTCTCATATGTACTTCACTGTGTTGGCTTGCATATCATAAGGTAATACGAAAAATGTGTCAGGGGCACTTAGTGCCAGCACAAGGGCTCTATGCTGGATATTATAATCAATGGTGCTATGGAATCAGACCTTGATAAAAAGAATCATACCTTATGCTAGAGACCACAGAAAGGAGAAAAATATATGTATAAAACCATGAGAAGGATTACCTATGTGTATGGTGCCAGATAGGGCCAGCGTGCACTCGGTCACAATAGCATAAAGGGATAACCATAAGATGGCGCTTGTTATTGGGTCCTAGTTCCACATATAGAAGGAACTGCTGAGAGGCGGTGGGATAAGTAAGCTGTAACAGCTGGTGAGCAGACCAGCATATGCACTGTGCAGGAGTCTTTACACAACACACGTCCAGCGGCGGTTTGGTACGGGCAGCTTTCCCCTCCGGTTCCACCGGCTTCATCCCTCCTTTTGTGCCAGACATCATAGAATAGCCTGTCACAGCATATGCTGGTCTGCTCACCAGCTGTTACAGCTTACTTATCCCACCGCCTCTCAGCAGTTCCTTCTATACGTGGAACTAGGACCCAATAACAAGCGCCATCTTATGGTTATCCCTTTATGCTATTGTGACCGAGTGCACGCTGGCCCTATCTGGCACCATACACATAGGTAATCCTTCTCATGGTTTTATACATATATTTTTCTCCTTTCTGTGGTCTCTAGCATAAGGTATGATTCTTTTTTATCAAGGTCTGATTCCATAGCACCATTGATTATAATATCCAGCATAGAGCCCTTGTGCTGGCACTAAGTGCCCCTGACGCATTTTTTCGTATTACCTTATGATATGCAAGCCAACACAGTGAAGTACATATGAGAATCCATGCATTTCTATAATTATCAGCTTCTTAGCTGAGTGTCTGCGTGCATTTGATATTGCATGATAATAGTCCATTGTGACGAAGGCCTGGGGACGAAACGTCCAGTTTTTTTTGGACCAAATTCATTTACTCTGAAATACATTTAAGAACCTGATAAATAAATAAAGAAAATTTGCAAACTTAATTACTGCATCTTGCCTTTTTCTGGGAGTTGTAGTGTGCCGGGGTAATTTCTTCTATATGTATATATTTTTACCCCAGAGCACCTACTCATCAGTGACGCAGAGCTTCTCTCCCCCTACTGGAGTCCATATGTCAGCTCCCAATCCTCCTACTACCGGGAGCTCAGGGCAGTCAGGGAAGCCCTCCTTGCGGCTCAGGATCTCGTCCGGGACTCTCACGTCCTGGTCTACTCGGACAATGTCACCACAGTGGCACATCTCCGCCATCAGGGCAGTACACGATCAGGCGCCCTGAAGTCTGTGTCCTCCCGGATCTTCCACTGGGCAGAACGGTCCCTGCTATCCCTTTCTGCAGTCCATCTAAAGGGATCCCTAAACCTTCAGGCAGATTTCCTGAGTCGTCGGGATGTTCACCCAGGGGAATGGAGTCTGGATCAAGCGGTGTTCTGCTCTCTGGTGGCAAGGTGGGGTACTCCAGAGGTGGACCTCTTTGCTTCGGCAGGAAATCGCAAGGTCGCAACATATTTCTCCCTGAACCCTCGGGACAAGGCGTTGGGGGTGGACGCCTTCTGCCACGATTGGTCCTTTTACCTCGCCTACGCTTTCCCCCCACTTCCTCTTCTCGCACGGACCCTGAGGAAGATCAGACGACGGAGCCACAACTATCCTGGTAGCTCCTCTGTGGCCTCGGAGGAGTTGGTACAGCCTGATCCTGATGCTCGGGATCGATGGACCGGCCCTCCTGGGTTCAGACCCCAGTTTACTGTCTCAGGGTCCGATTTTCCATCCGGACCCCCAGAAACTCAAATTGGCTGCCTGGCTTCTGAGGCCCGGGCACTGAAGGCCCAGGGACTTTCTGACAAGGTCGTGGCTACTCTACAGAAGAACCGTAAACCGGTGACTAATAGTATTTACAATAAAATCTGGATGCGATTTTCCTCCTGGTGTGGTTCTCGGCCTCCTGACCCGCTCCAGCCTAACGTTGCGCAGATTCTAGACTTCCTCCAGAGTGCATTGGACCTAGGCCTTCGGCCTAGCACCCTGAAGGTACAGGTCTCGGCACTCAGTGCAGTCTTTGACACGGCTCTGGCAGATCATAGCTGGATCCGCCATTTTTGTGTCCGCTAGTAGGCTCTGTCCGCGACAGAGGGTCCTGACGCCTTGCTGGGATCTCAATGTGGTCCTTACCGGACTATCTCAGTCACCCTTTGAGCCGCTGTCCTCCTGTAACATCCGTTCTCTTTCTCACAAGACTGCCTTTCTCGTGGCTATTACGTCTACTCGTAGAGTCGGGGATCTTCAAGCATTGTCTATTCGGGAGCCTTACCTGACTGTCAGAGATGACAGCATTGTCTTTCAGCTGGACCCTTCCTTCCTTCCCAAAGTGGTTTCAGATTTTCACAGTCCTCAGTCCATCGTCCTGCCTTCCTTCTGTCAGCATCCTAGGACTCCGGGTGAGGAAGTGTTTCATTCTTTGGACGTTCGTCGGACAGTGTTGCACTACCTGGATGTTACTGCACCTTGGCGTCTTGATCATAACCTGTTTATCCAGCCCTTTGGTCGAAATAAGGGCAGGAAAGTGGCTAAGAGTACCGTCGCCAACTGGATTGTGCGGGCCATTAGAGACGCCTACCTCGATCAGCATCTATCTCCGCCTACCGGATTTACGGCGCATTCCACCAGGGCTACCTCTGTCTCCTGGGCTGAACGGGCAGGGGCTTCTCCTGAGCAGATCTGCAAGGCGGCTACGTGGTCTTCCCTCCATACTTCCACGAAGCATTATCGTTTGGATCTGGATTCCAACAGGGATTTGGCTTTTGGCAGGAAGGTCCTGCAGGCTGTGGTCCCCCCCCCTAGGTATCAGTTCGTTGGTATTCCTCCTATGCTGTCGTGGAAGGGACTAGAGAAATAAGAATTATTCTTACCGTTAATTCGGTTTCTAGGACCTTCCACGACAGCACGTAATTCCCTCCCTTATCCTCGATATTCCTGGATGTGTTTGTACTTCTCATATGCTATGGGTTCTTTGTAAGACACTGGCTATGGGAGGTGGGAGGGTCCTTTTAACCTCTTGTGCTTCCTGTCCCAATTAGGGCGTGGAGAGACAACCTCCTATGCTGTCGTGGAAGGTCCTAGAAACCGAATTAACGGTAAGAATAATTCTTATTTTTCCCTCTTGAACCAGGCCTTGGTTTTCTTGGCTGTGTGCTTTGGGTCGTTGTCTTGTTGGAAGATGAAATGACGACCCATCTTAAGATCCTTGATGGAGGAGCGGAGGTTCTTGGCCAAAATCTCCAGGTAGGCCGTGCTATCCATCTTTCCATGGATGCGGACCAGATGGCCAGGCCCCTTGGCTGAGAAACAGCCCCACAGCATGATGCTGCCACCACCATGCTTGACTGTAGGGATGGTATTCTTGGGGTCCTATGCAGTGCCATCCAGTCTCCAAATGTCACGTGTGTGGTTGGCACCAAAGATCTCGATCTTGGTCTCATCAGACAAGAGAACCTTGAACCAGTCTGTCTGAGCCCTCCAAGTGATCATGAGCAAACTGTAGACGAGCCTTGACATGACGCTTTGAAAGTAAAGGTACCTTACGGGCTCGTCTGGAACGGAGACCATTGCGGTGGAGTATGTTACTTATGGTATTGACTGAAACCAATGTCCCCACTGCCATGAGATCTTCCAGGAGCTCCTTCCTTGTTGTCCTTGGGTTAGCCTTGACTCTTCGGACAAGCTTGGCCTCGGCACGGGTGGAAACTTTCAAAGGCTGTCCAGGCCGTGGAAGGCTAACAGTAGTTCCATAAGCCTTTCACTTCCGGATGATGCTCCCAACAGTGGAGATAGGTAGGCCCAACTCCTTGGAAAGGGTTTTGTACCCCTTGCCAGCCTTGTGACCCTCCACGATCTTGTCTCTGATGGCCTTGGAATGCTCCTTTGTCTTTCCCATGTTGACCAAGTATGAGTGCTGTTCACAAGTTTGGGGAGGGTCTTAATTTGTCAGAAAAGGCTGGAAAAAGAGATAATTAATCCAAACATGTGAAGCTCATTGTTCTTTGTGCCTGAAATACTTCTTAATACTTTAGGGGAACCAAACAGAATTCTTGTGGTTTGAGGGGTTGAATAATAAATGACCCTCTGAATAAACTTTCCACAATTTAAAAAAAAAAAAAAAATAAAAAAAGAAATAACATTCTTTTTCGCTGCATTTCACACTTCCAGGCTGATCTACAGTCCAAATGTCACAATGCCAAGTTAATTCCGAATGTGTAAACCTGCTAAATCTGCAGGGGGTTGAATACTACTTGTAGGCACTGTATGTACAAGTGACGTATGTACAGGTGATGTATGGACGTGTGTACAGGTGACGTATGGACGTGTGACGTGTGTACAGGTGACGTATGGACGTGTGACGTGTGTACAGGTGACGTATGGACGTGTGACGTGTGTACAGGTGACGTATGGACGTGTGACGTGTGTACAGGTGACGTATGGACGTATGGACGTGTGACGTGTGTACAGGTGACGTATGGACGTGTGACGTGTGTACAGGTGACGTATGGACGTGTGACGTGTGTACAGGTGACGTATGGACGTGTGACGTGTGTACAGGTGACGTATGGACGTGTGACGTGTGTACAGGTGACGTATGGACGTGTGACGTGTGTACAGGTGACGTATGGACGTGTGACGTGTGTACAGGTGACGTATGGACGTGTGACGTGTGTACAGGTGACGTATGGACGTGTGACGTGTGTACAGGTGACGTATGGACGTGTGACATATGTTCAGGTGACGTGTGACATATGTACAGGTGACGTATGGACGTGTGACGTATGTACAGGTGACGCATGGACGTGTGACGTATGGACGTGTGACGTATTTACAGGTGACGTATGGACGTGTGACGTATTTACAAGTGACGTATGTATTTCACTCACTCTCCTCCCTGCTCAGACGTCCTCTTTGGTCGCCATGCAACTGTCTCTCACTCACCTTCCTCTCTGAGCCCGCTGTCACTCGTTCTCCCTCTGTCATTTTCTCTCTCCCCGGGATACTGTCACTCGCTCTCCTTTCTCACACGTCTTCTCTTAGGCCCATGTTCTGTTGTCATTCGCTCTCCTTTCTCACACGTCTTCTCTTTGGCCCATGTTCTGTTGTCACTCGCTCTCCTTTCTCACACGTCTTCTCTTTGGCCCATGTTCTGTTGTCACTCGCTCTCCTTTCTCACACGTCTTCTCTTAGGCCCATGTTCTGCTGTCACTCGCTCTCCTTTCTCACACGTCTTCTCTTTGGCCCATGTTCTGCTGTCACTCGCTCTCCTTTCTCACACGTCTTCTCTTTGGCCCCCTTTCTGTTGTCTCTCGCTCTCCTTTCTCTCATGTGTTCTCTTTGGCCCCCGTTCTGTTGTCACTCGCTCTCCTTTCTCTCATGTGTTCTCTTTGGCCCCGTTCTGTTGTCACTCGCTCTCCTTTCTCTCATGTGTTCTCTTTGGCCCCGTTCTGTTGTCACTCGCTCTCCTTTTTCTCATGTGTTCTCTTTGGCCCCCGTTCTGTTGTCACTCGCTCTCCTTTCTCTCATGTGTTCTCTTTGGCCCATGTTCTATTGTCACTCGCTCTCCTTTCTCTCATGTGTTCTCTTTGGCTCCTGTTCTGTTGTCACTCGCTCTCCTTTCTCTCACGTGTTCTCTTTGGCCCCCGTTCCGCTGTCACTCGCTCTACTTTCTCTCACGTATTCTCTTTGGCCCCTGTTCTGCTGTCACTCGCTCTCCTTTCTCTCATGTGTTCTCTTTGGCCCCTGTTCCGCTGTCACTCGCTCTCCTTTCTCTCATGTGTTCTCTTTGGCCCATGTTCTATTGTCACTCGCTCTCCTTTCTCTCATGTGTTCTCTTTGGCTCCTGTTCTGTTGTCACTCGCTCTCCTTTCTCTCACGTGTTCTCTTTGGCCCCCGTTCCGCTGTCACTCGCTCTACTTTCTCTCACGTATTCTCTTTGGCCCCTGTTCTGCTGTCACTCGCTCTCCTTTCTCTCATGTGTTCTCTTTGGCCCCTGTTCTGCTGTCACTCGCTCTCCTTTCTCTCACGTGTTCTCTTTGGCCCCCGTTCCCCTGTCACTCGCTCTCCTTTCTCTCATGTGTTCTCTTTCGCTCCTGTTCTGCTGTCACTCGCTCTCCTTTCTCTCATGTATTCTCTTTGGCCCCCGTTCCCCTGTCACTTGCTCTCCTCTCTCACGTGTTCTCTTTCGCTCCTGTTCCGCTGACACTCGCTCTCCTTTCTCTCACGTGTTCTCTTTGGCCCCTGTTCCGCTGTCACTCGCTCTCCTTTCTCTCATGTGTTCTCTTTGGCCCATGTTCTGTTGTCACTTGCTCTCCTTTCTCTCATGTATTCTCTTTGGCCCCTGTTCCCCTGTCACTTGCTCTCCTTTTTCTCACGTATTCTCTTTGGCCCCCGTTCCCCTGTCACTCGCTCTACTTTCTCTCACGTGTTCTCTTTGGCCCCTGTTCTGCTGTCACTCGCTCTCCTTTCTCTCACGTCTTCTCTTTGGCCCCCGTTCCCCTGTCACTCGCTCTCCTTTCTCTCATGTGTTCTCTTTGGCCCCGGTTCCCCTGTCACTCGCTCTCCTTTCTCTCATGTATTCTCTTTGGCCCCTGTTCCGCTGTCACTCGCTCTCCTTTCTCTCATGTGTTCTCTTTGGCCCCTGTTCTGCTGTCACTCGCTCTCCTTTCTCTCACGTCTTCTCTTTGGCCCCCGTTCCCCTGTCACTCGCTCTCCTTTCTCTCATGTGTTCTCTTTGGCCCCCGTTCCCCTGTCACTCGCTCTCCTTTCTCTCATGTATTCTCTTTGGCCCCTGTTCCGCTGTCACTCGCTCTCCTTTCTCTCATGTGTTCTCTTTGGCCCCTGTTCTGCTGTCACTCGCTCTCCTTTCTCTCACGTCTTCTCTTTGGCCCCCGTTCCCCTGTCACTCGCTCTCCTTTCTCTCATGTGTTCTCTTTGGCCCCCGTTCCCCTGTCACTCGCTCTCCTTTCTCTCATGTATTCTCTTTGGCCCCTGTTCCGCTGTCACTTGCTCTCCTCTCTCACGTGTTCTCTTTCGCTCCTGTTCCGCTGTCACTCGCTCTCCTTTCTCTCATGTGTTCTCTTTGGCCCCTGTTCCCCTGTCACTCGCTTTCCTTTCTCTCACATGTCCTCTTTGGCTTGCGTTCCGCTGTCACTTGCTCTTTTTCCATATCAGGTGTCCTTTGTGGCCTTGTGTTGCTGCTGGCACGAAGAATAGCATGGATGATGTGGAGAGCTGGATTAGTGGAGGGGTCCTGGGGTCGTCTCCAAAAGCTGCTTCCGGGGATGAGGTGGAGAAGACCTCCAAAGATGTGCAGTCAGCCCCCCCACCTATAGAGGGCAGCACATGGCAGGAGGATTCGGCAGTGGTGGAATGGATGCTGTGCAACAAGGAAGATGGCAAGTGGGGGATGGGAGACCTGGAGCGGACCCTCCCTCCGCCGGTCATGTACCACGGTCAGTGGGGGCGCGGGAGGTCAGAATTTGCTGGTAACTTGTGTGGACTCATCTTCTCCTGTTTTGTAAGCAGAGCTCCTGTGGAGGGACTGGCAGGACCTGTGCGGACCCCCGCTCCCTGATGAGCAGCAGTTTGACTTTGCTGTCCTATCATACAACATCCTGTCCCAGGACCTGTTGGATCAGAACCCCCAGCTGTACCCCCACTGCAGCCCCACAATCCTTGGTTGGGACTACCGCTGGCCGTACATTCTGCAGGAGCTGCAGCACTGGGAGGCCGACGTGAGTCAGCAGACCCCCGAATATGGGTCGGGCTTAGAGTGAGGGTCTGGGTTGTCACTGTCGTTTTGTTCTCCCCTCCCCCACTGTACATGCCCTGTGTGTACTGCCCCCTGGTGGGTTCGGGGTGTTTCACGGTCTGCTTTTCCTCAGGTCCTCTGTCTTCAGGAGGTGCAGGATGACCATTATCGTGCGCAGGTGGAGCCGATCCTCAGCGCACTGGGTAATGTGTCTGCGCTGTTGTACGTCAGGCCCAGGAGCACTGCGCAGTGTGAAGGTGACGGGCGCTTTGTCTCCCCCTGCAGGCTACAGCTGTCACTACAAGCGGAGGACGGGCAGGAAGACTGATGGCTGCTGCACTTGCTTCAAGGCTGAGCGCTTCACACTGCTGGCCGAGAGTCCGGTTGAATTTTTCCGTCCTGCAATTGATGTCTTAAACCGCGATAATGTGGGACTGGTCCTACTGCTGCAGCCGCGGCTTCCTGAGGGGACTGGAGATGGCCGGGCTGCTCCTGCCCCGCTGTGCGTGGCCAATACCCACCTGCTCTACAATCCCCGGAGGGGGGACATTAAACTGGCACAGCTAGCACTTCTTCTGGCAGAGGTGGAGAAACTCTCCCGCAGTCCTGACGGTTCTCACTGGCCAATCATATTGTGCGGAGACCTGAACGCCACACCGGACTCTGTGCTTTACCAGCTGCTGCACAATGGGGTCCTCAACTACAGTGGTCTGCCCTGCTGGAAAGTGTCAGGGCAGGAGCGATACTGCCCAACCCCCAATCCAAGGCTTCTGTCCTCCCCGCTGTGGCCGGACTTCCTGGGCATCAATGGCCGCTGTCAGTACATCACTCACTCGGCAGCACAGGTGAAAGGTAAGGAGCTAGTCGTGTCCAATAGTAACTGGGGCAGAGCGGCTCCGGAACGTAAGGTCGTGTCCAATAGTAACTGGGGCATAGCGGCTCCGGAACGCAAGGTCGTGTCCAATAGTAACTGGGGCAGAGCGGCTCCGGAACGTAAGGTCGTGTCCAATAGTAACTGGGGCAGAGCGGCTCCGGAACGTAAGGTTGTGTTCAATAGTAACTAGGGCAGAGCGGCTCCGGAACGTAAGGTCGTGTTTGATAGTAACTGGGGCAGAGCGGCTCCAGAACGTAAGGTCGTGTCCAATAGTAACTGGGGCAGAGTGGCTCCGGAACGTAAGGTCGTGTCCAATAGTAATTGGGGCAGAGCGGCTCCGCAATGTAAGGTCGTGTTCGATAGTAACTGGTGCAGAGCGGCTCCGGAACGTAAGGTCGTGTCCAATAGTAACTGGGGCAGAGCGGCTCCGGAATGTAAGGTCGTGTTCAATAGTAATGTACGGAGTGGGCCTGAAATTTGAGGCTGTGTCCGACAATAACGGAGGCAGAGCGGCTCCGGAACGTAAGGTTGTGTTCAATAGTAACTGGGGCAGAGCGGCTCCGGAACGTAAGGTCGTGTCCGATAGTAACTGGGGCAGAGCGGCTCCGGAACGTAAGGTCGTGTCCAATAGTAACTGGGGCAGAGCGGCTCCGGAACGTAAGGTCGTGTCCGATAGTAACTGGGGCAGAGCGGCTCCGGAACGTAAGGTCGTGTCCAATAGTAACTGGGGCAGAGCGGCTCCGGAACGTAAGGTCGTGTCCGATAGTAACTGGGGCAGAGCGGCTCCGCAATGTAAGGTCGTGTTCAATAGTAATGTACGGAGTGGGCTTGAAATTTGAGGCTGTGTCCAACAATAACGGAGGGAGAGCGGCTCCAGAATGTGAGGCCGTGTGTGACAATAACGGAGGCAGAGCGGCTCCAGAATGTGAGGCCGTGTGTGACAGTAACGGGGGCAGAGCGGCTCCAGAATGTGAGGCCGTGTGTGACAGTAACGGAGGCAGAGCGGCTCCAGAATGTGAGGCCGTGTGTGATAATAATGGAGGCAGAGCGGCTCCAGAATGTGAGGCCGCATGTGATAATAATGGAGGCAGAGCGGCTCCAGAATGTGAGGCCGCGTGTGATAACGTAGACAGAGCGGCTCCAGAATGTGAGGCCGTGTGTGATAATGGAGGCAGAGCGGCTCCAGAATGTGAGGCCGTGTGTGATAATAACGGAGGCAGAGCGGCTCCAGAATGTGAGGCCGTGTGTGATAACGGAGGCAGAGCGGCTCTAGAATGTGAGGCCGTGTGTGACACATTCTGGAGCCGCTCTGCCTCCGTTACTGAGGCCGTGTGATAACTGAGGCAGAGCGGCTCCAGAATGTGAGGCCGTGTGTGATAATAATGGAGGCAGAGCGGCTCCAGAATGTGAGGCTGTGTGTGATAACGGAGGCAGAGCGGCTCTAGAATGTGAGGCCGTGTGTGACAATAATGGAGGCAGAGCGGCTCCAGAATGTGAGGCCGTGTGTGATAATAATGGAGGCAGAGCGGCTCCAGAATGTGAGGCCGCATGTGATAATAATGGAGGCAGAGCGGCTCCAGAATGTGAGGCCGCGTGTGATAATAATGGAGGCAGAGCGGCTCCAGAATGTGAGGCCGTGTGTGATAACTGAGGCAGAGCGGCTCCAGAATGTGAGGCCGTGTGTGATAATAATGGAGGCAGAGCGGCTCCAGAATGTGAGGCTGTGTGTGATAACGGAGGCAGAGCGGCTCTAGAATGTGAGGCCGTGTGTGACAATAATGGAGGCAGAGCGGCTCCAGAATGTGAGGCCGTGTGTGATAATAATGGAGGCAGAGCGGCTCCAGAATGTGAGGCCGTGTGTGATAATAATGGAGGCAGAGCGGCTCCAGAATGTGAGGCCGCATGTGATAATAATGGAGGCAGAGCGGCTCCAGAATGTGAGGCCGCGTGTGATAACGGAGGCAGAGCGGCTCCAGAATGTGAGGCCGCGTGTGATAATAACGGAAGCAGAGCGGCTCCAGAATGTGAGGCCGTGTGTGATAACGGAGGCAGAGCGGCTTCAGAATGTGAGGTCGTGTGTGATAATAATGGAGGCAGAGCGGCTCCAGAATGTGAGGCCGTGTGTGATAATAATGGAGGCAGAGCGGCTCCAGAATGTGAGGTCGTGTGTGATAATAATGGAGGCAGAGCGGCTCCAGAATGTGAGGCCGTGTGTGATAATAATGGAGGCAGAGCGGCTCCAGAATGTGAGGCCGCGTGTGATAACTGAGGCAGAGCGGCTCCAGAATGTGAGGCCGTGTATGATAATAATGGAGGCAGAGCGGCTCCAGAATGTGAGGCCGTGTGTGATAATAATGGAGGCAGAGCGGCTCCAGAATGTGAGGCCGTGTGTGATAATAATGGAGGCAGAGCGGCTCCAGAATGTGAGGCCGTGTGTGATAATAATGGAGGCAGAGCGGCTCCAGAATGTGAGGCCGTGTGTGATAATAATGGAGGCAGAGCGGCTCCAGAATGTGAGGCCGTGTGTGATAATAATGGAGGCAGAGCGGCTCCAGAATGTGAGGCCGTGTGTGTGATTATAATGGAGGCAGAGCGGCTCCAGAATGTGAGGCCGTGTGTGATAACGGGGGCAGAGCGGCTCCAGAATGTGAGGCCGTGTGTGATAACGGGGGCAGAGCGGCTCCAGAATGTGAGGCCGTGTGATAATAATGGAGGCAGAGCGGCTCCAGAATGTGAGGCCGTGTGATAATAATGGAGGCAGAGCGGCTCCAGAATGTGAGGCCGTGTGATAATAATGGAGGCAGAGAGGCTCCAGAATGTGAGGCCGTGTGTGATAATAATGGAGGCAGAGCGGCTTCAGAATGTGAGGCCGTGTGATAATAATGGAGGCAGAGCGGCTCCAGAATGTGAGGCCGCGTGTGATAATGGAGGCAGAGCGGCTCCAGAATGTGAGGCCGTGTGTGATAACGGAGGCAGAGCGGCTCCAGAATGTGAGGTTGTGTGTGATAATAACGGAGGCAGAGCGGCTCCAGAATGTGAGGTCGTGTGTGATAATAACGGAGGCAGAGCGGCTCCAGAATGTGAGGCTGTGTGTGATAATAATGGAGGCAGAGCGGCTCTAGAATGTGAGGCCGTGTGTGATAATAATGGAGGCAGAGCGGCTCCAGAATGTGAGGCCGCATGTGACAGTAACGGGGGCAGAGCGGCTCCAGAATGTGAGGCCGTGTGTGATAACGGAGGCAGAGCGGCTCCAGAATGTGAGGCCGTGTGTGATAACGCAGGCAGAGCGGCTCCAGAATGTGAGGTCGTGTGTGACAGTAACGGGGGCAGAGCGGCTCCAGAATGTGAGGCCGTGTGTGATAATAATGGAGGCAGAGCGGCTCTAGAATGTGAGGCCGTGTGTGACAATAATGGAGGCAGAGCGGCTCCAGAATGTGAGGCCGTGTGTGATAATAATGGAAGCAGAGCGGCTCCAGAATGTGAGGCCGCGTGTGATAATGGAGGCAGAGCGGCTCCAGAATGTGAGGTCGTGTGTGATAATAACTGAGGCAGAGCGGCTCCAGAATGTGAGGCCGTGTGTGATAACGGAGGCAGAGCGGCTCCAGAATGTGAGGTCGTGTGTGATAATAACGGAGGCAGAGCGGCTCCAGAATGTGAGGCCGTGTGTGATAACGGAGGCAGAGCGGCTCCAGAATGTGAGGCCGTGTGTGATAATAATGGAGGCAGAGCGGCTCTAGAATGTGAGGCCGCGTGTGACAATAATGGAGGCAGAGCGGCTCCAGAATGTGAGGCCGTGTGTGATAATAATGGAGGCAGAGCGGCTCCAGAATGTGAGGCCGCGTGTGACAGTAACGGGGGCAGAGCGGCTCCAGAATGTGAGGTCGTGTGTGATAATAATGGAGGCAGAGCGGCTCCAGAATGTGAGGCCGCGTGTGATAATGGAGGCAGAGCGGCTCCAGAATGTGAGGTCGTGTGTGATAATAACTGAGGCAGAGCGGCTCCAGAATGTGAGGCCGTGTGTGATAATAACGGAGGCAGAGCGGCTCCAGAATGTGAGGTCGTGTGTGATAATAACGGAGGCAGAGCGGCTCCAGAATGTGAGGCCGTGTGTGATAACGGAGGCAGAGCGGCTCCAGAATGTGAGGTCGTGTGTGACAATAATGGAGGCAGAGCGGCTCTAGAATGTGAGGCCGTGTGTGATAATAATGGAGGCAGAGCGGCTCCAGAATGTGAGGCCGCGTGTGACAGTAACGGGGGCAGAGCGGCTCCAGAATGTGAGGTCGTGTGTGATAATAATGGAGGCAGAGCGGCTCCAGAATGTGAGGTCGTGTGTGACAATAATGGAGGCAGAGCGGCTCCAGAATGTGAGGCCGTCTGTGATAATAATGGAGGCAGAGCGGCTTCAGAATGTGAGGCAGTGTGTGACAATAACGGAGGCAGAGCGGCTCCAGAATGTGAGGCTGTGTCTGACAATAACGGAGGCAGAGCGGCTCCAGAATGTGAGGCCGCGTGTGATAACTGGGGCAGAGCGGCTCCAGAATGTGAGGCCGTGTGTGATAACGGAGGCAGAGCGGCTCCAGAATGTGAGGCCGTGTGTGATAATAATGGAGGCAGAGCGGCTTCAGAATGTGAGGCTGTGTCTGACAATAACGGAGGCAGAGCGGCTCCAGAATGTGAGGCCGCGTGTGATAACGGAGGCAGAGCGGCTCCAGAATGTGAGGCCGCGTGTGATAATAACGGGGGCAGAGCGGCTCCAGAATGTGAGGCCGTGTGTGACAGTAACGGGGGCAGAGCGGCTCCAGAATGTGAGGCCGTGTGTGATAATAATGGAGGCAGAGCGGCTCCAGAATGTGAGGCCGTGTGCGATAACGGGGGCAGAGCGGCTCCAGAATGTGAGGCCGTGTGTGATAATAATGGAGGCAGAGCGGCTCCAGAATGTGAGGCCGTGTGTGATAATAATGGGGGCAGAGCGGCTCCAGAATGTGAGGCCACGTGTGATAATAATGGAGGCAGAGCGGCTCCAGAATGTGAGGCCGTGTGTGATAATAATGGAGGCAGAGCGGCTCCAGAATGTGAGGCCGTGTGTGATAATAATGGAGGCAGAGCGGCTCCAGAATGTGAGGCCGTGTGTGATAATGGAGGCAGAGCGGCTCCAGAATGTGAGGCCGTGTGTGATAATAATGGGGGCAGAGCGGCTCCAGAATGTGAGGCCGCGTGTGATAATAATGGAGGCAGAGCGGCTCCAGAATGTGAGGCCGTGTGTGATAATAATGGAGGCAGAGCGGCTCCAGAATGTGAGGCCGTGTGTGATAATAATGGAGGCAGAGCGGCTCCAGAATGTGAGGCCGTGTGTGATAATAATGGAGGCAGAGCGGCTCCAGAATGTGAGGCCGTGTGTGATAATAATGGAGGCAGAGCGGCTCCAGAATGTGAGGCCGTGTGTGATAATAATGGAGGCAGAGCGGCTCCAGAATGTGAGGCCGTGTCTGACAATAATGGAGGCAGAGCAGCTCCAGAATGTGAGGCCGTGTCTGGGAGCAGCTCGGGGACTGTTCCTCCTGCTGCCTCTTGTGGGGGATCGCGCAGACCCCACGCGCGTTTCCCTCCTGTGCACTGCAGCCTGTCTTTACTGACCTGACTTTTCTGGTTGTAGACAGACGGACGTACACTCGTCAGCGCCTCCTGGAGCTTCGTTACTGTGACTGCGCCCTCCAGAGGCCGGAGCATCTGCTGCTGATGAAGGGCGTGACGGACAATACTCCAGGTATGGGAGGGAGCAGGTGATGTCTGACTGCGCTCTGTGCTCACCCGTTTGTCTCCTAGGTCCATGCAGGGAGCCGGCCCACCACGACATGGACCATGCGGTGCCATCACAGAGGTAGGCGCTGCAGGGAGGGGAGGCCGGCTGTGAGGGTGGCCGTGCGTTCGTCCTGACAGGCCTTTATCCGAGTGTGTCCCCTGCAGGTCACAGCCCCTTCTGCTGGAGCACGGCCTGGACCTCGCCTCCGTGTACAGCCACTTTCTGCCGGATAAAGGGCGCTGTGAAGTGACGACCATGGCGCTGGGCGCAGGCAGCGCGGTGGATTACATCTTCTATTCTGCAGAGCCCGTCCCAGTGTGCAGCTCGAAGCACGGTGAGCGCCAGGACAATGTCCGCCACGTTGGCCGTATTCTGCGGCCTCACACATGTCTCCGTATCTTTCAGGTCTGAGATACTATAAGGATGCGCAGCTGAAGCTTCTGGGGCGGCTGTCGCTGCTGTCTGAGGAGGACTTGTGGGCGGCACAGGGTCTCCCCAACCCCTTCTGCTGCTCCGACCACTTGTGCCTCCTGGCGCGGTTCAGCCTGGACCTGTCCTGCAGAGCGGCCGCTCCCTCCGCACCGGACTCCCCTTTTCTGTAGATTTTAGCATTTGCTGCTGCCCAGCCGGACTCCTTTTATTACACAGTTGTTGTCTGGGGTCTGCAGCTGGAGCGGGGGCTGGGGTATATAAAGTGTATATAAGACGCCATGTTTATTCTGGAGAGTGTGAGGCCAATAAACACACAGGCTGCGCCCCTACCAGGGGCCCCGGAAACCAAAGACGGACGCCGCACTGCGCTGATATCACGCCTTTAATTAGGGAAGAAAAAGTCAAAAAGTGCTGGGATATATAGAGTGGAAAACGAGCGTCACCGCCGCGTCCTGTCAGGGGTGACAGCAGGGCCCGCTCCCGGATAGGCTGGCACATGGTGATAAGGCAATCTGCAAAGGGTTAATAATGACTGGCAACCCCTCCACATGGGTTCTCAGGGGTAGAGGTATGAAGAGCCACTGTCCATCCGGCGCCGTCCCCTCACACCCGGATTTGGTAGCTGCTGAGGTCTGGTAAGGACTTGGGGTCCACAGGTTTTTCCCCTGAAGGCCTGAAATACAGAAGAAATGTCAGGGATAGAATCCTGCACCCGCTCCACCTCTGCCGCCACCGCTTCTATGTGCATGTACAGCGCCACTTTTGCCGCCACCGCTGCTATGTGCATGTACAGCGCCACCTCTGCCGCCACCGCTGCTATGTGCATGTACAGCGCCACCTCTGCCGCCACCGCTGCTATGTGCATGTACAGCGCCACCGCTGCTATGTGCATGTACAGCGCCACCGCTGCTATGTGCATGTACAGCGCCACCTCTGCCGCCACCGCTGCTATGTGCATGTACAGCGCTACCTCTGCCGCCACCGCTGCTATGTGCATGTACAGCGCCACCACTGCCGGCACTGTGCCACCTCTGCTACCAGGTCAGGAATCACACCGCTATGTCGGACAATGGTGGAGCACATTATGATGCTATCAGTAGGAGCAGGCCCTGTGCCAGTAGACGCTCATGTTTTCTGTCCCCAATGCTTTACACTGTAGCGCTGCCTCTTTAGGGCATATCTGGGAGGTTGGATCCGACGCACACAGCGGGGTGGAGGGCGCCTCCAGGTGGCCACACCTGGCATAGGCTGCAGCCTTTGTGTGCGGGGCATTTCTACTCACCGTCTCTCCGGCCGCTCCCTGCGCTGTGGGCTCGCCTGTCCTCTCTGCGGAGACGGGGTGACTTCCCTTCTTCGCTCTTTTGGGGGTGAAGGGGGACCCTTAATAATCTAGAAGGAAAGAGAGGTGAGTGATGGGAGGAGGCGGGACCCCCTGGACACCTGCGCCGCTCCGCCATCTTTACCCTGAGTCTCATGTCCCTGCTGTGCCGCTCCAGCTCCCGGCGCAGCCCCTCTGCGCCCAGCTCCTGCACGTCCAGCACCGAGTGTTTCCAGTCGATCTGCTCCACGCTGTGGGGATCGTGCGACACGTACGGACCAATCTTTATCTTCTTGAGTGTGTGCCAGCAGCGAGCGTACGCTTCCTGGAAATCCACCATCAGATCGTTCAAAGTGCGATGCCGCAGCGGCTTGTACATGAGATCTTCCCTGCGACTGATGCCAATAGCGCCAAAGTGTCCACCACTGTGCAGGCCCAGCACGATGTGCCGGAAGCAGCCGCCCGCAAACTCCGTCTTGAAGCTAACAGGGAAGCGCTCCAGGCCCGGGATATTATTCGTCAGATATCTGGAGAGGAGGACTAAGAAAAACGGCGAAACCGTAGAGATCTGTACAGAATGGAAGCACAAAGGCGAATGTACTCACCAAGGAGCGAGCGCTGCTGCGCCAAGCTACACAACACAGGAGCGAGCGCTGCGAAACCTACACTGCACGGGAGAGAGCGCTGTGCCAACCTACACAGCACGGAAGCGAGGGCTGCGAAACCTACACAGCACGGAAGCGAGCGCTGCGAAACCTACACAGCACGGGAGCGAGCGCTGCGCCAACCTACACAACACGGGAGCGAGCGCTGCGAAACCTATACAGCATGGGAGCGAGCGCTGCGCCAACCTACACAGCACGGGAGAGAGCGCCAGCCTACACAGCATGGGAGAGAGCGCTGCGCCAACCTATACAGCACGGGAGCGAGCGCTGCGAAACCTACACAGCACGGAAGCGAGCGCTGCGAAACCTACACAGCACGGGAGCGAGCGCTGCGCCAACCTACACAACACGGGAGCGAGCGCTGCGAAACCTATACAGCACGGGAGCGAGCGCTGCGCCAACCTACACAGCACGGGAGAGAGCGCGGCGCCAGCCTACACAGCACGGAAGAGAGCCTTAACCCGAATGGCTGTGTAAAGTCGCTTGTACTGTGTTCAGTCTTAAGGCCGCTTTACACGCTGTGATCTCGCTAGCGTGGGTACCCGACCCCATCGTTTGTGCGTCACGGGCCAATCGCTGCCCGTGGTGCACAAAATCGCGCAGACCCGTCACACTACTTACCTGCCTAGCGACGTCGCTGTGACCGGCGAACCGCCTCCTTTCTAAGGGGGCGGTTCGTTCGGCGTCACAGTGACGTCACACGGCAGCTGTCCAATAGCAGAAGAGGGGCGGAGATGAGCGGGACGTAACATCCCGCCCACCTCCTTCCTTCCTCATTGCTGGCGGCCGCAGGTAAGGAGATGTTCCTCGCTCCTGCGATGTCACACGGAGCGATGTGTGCTGCCGCAGGAACGACCAACAACCTGCATCCTGCAACAGCAACGATAATTGAGAATAGGGGGATGTCACCGATTAAAGATTTTGAACGTTTTTGCGACGATTCAAAATCGCTCTTCGGTGTCACACGCAAAGACATCGCTACAGTGGCCGGATGTGCGGCACCAATTCCGTGACCCCAACGAGATCGCTTTAGCGATGTCGTAGCGTGTAAAGCGGCCTTTAGGGTTAGTTATTCCAGTCCCTGCCGGAGCTGCAGTCCATAGGCTGCAGAATTGTGCATTCTGCTTTGGAGGTGCTGCCTTCTGCCTTTGATATTGGCTGTACATTTGTGGAAGGATACAGGCCCAGAATCACGGCCTCCAGGCACTTAATCGGCAGAGCCTCCTTGGTCATCTCTTTGGCCAGGTCCATCAGTCTGTGGAAGAGAAATCGGTCACCGCCATCATTCCCTGCACACGGGGGAGCCGTGTATATGGAAGTGAGACATGCCCCCTCATTCCGCACCCATCTGCCCCCCTGGAGTGGTGCTCCTGGACCCCAATATTTAATCAGCTGACCCCCTCCAAGCCTCTTGTTGCCATCCATGTGGCTCACCCGGTGAGCGGCCGCGTCTTCTTGATTTCAAAGAACTGGGTCCCTGTGTGATTGTATCTGCGCCGGCAGTTAAGGTCACACGTGGTCTCCGCAGACCCAATAAGCAAGAGATAAATAGCACCGGCCCCTCTTCTGCGGAGCCGCCATGGACAAAACACGGAGGGAAACTTCTAGGATCTCAGCGGCCGATCACATGACATCTCCACCGTAAATCTGCTCACCAAACACAGGTTACACCGACCAGATCACTCACATCACCACGCCATCCACGGGGACCATGCCATCCACCGGGACCAGACCACCACGCTATCTACCAGGACCACGCCACCACGCCATCCACCGGGACCAGACCACCACGCTATCCACCAGGACCACACCACCACGCTATCCAGCGGGACCACGCCATCCACCGGGACCAGACCACCACGCTATCTACCAGGACCACGCCATCCACCGGGACCAAACCATCCACCGGGACCACGCCATCCACCGGGACCACACCACCACGCTATCTACCAGGACCACACCACCACGCTATCCACCGGGACCACACCACCACACTATCCAGCGGGACCACGCCACCACTCCATCCACCGGCACTACACCACCCACCGAGACCACGCCATCCACCGGGACCACACCACCACGCCATCCACCGGGACCACACCACCACGCCATCCACTGGGACCACACCACCACGCCATCCACCGGGACCACGCCATCCACCGGGACCACGCTACCACGCCATTCACCAGCATCATCCACCGGGACCACGCAATCCACCGCCACCACACCATCCACCAGCACCACACCACCATGTGACGCCCTGCCCTATCAGGTCGTCACAGGGTATTGTGCAATCTGCCCTTCTGCATGATATCTACCTCCTCCTTTGTTAAGGGTCCCTCATCTTTGGTGTTGCCAAGAACAAGCTAATAAACATCCTAGGAACACTCTGCACCACACCCACCAGTGGCTAACCTGAAGGGAATAGGGTCGCCCAATGGGGGGGTTGGTTAAGGGGAAGTCAGGAGTGTCAGGAGACAGTCAGTTGTGGAGTGACTCTCAAGAGGAGGTCAGCAGCCGGGCTCCTTGAGACTACTAGGTAGCAGACGTTGGTCTGGGTCTAGTAGGAGCTGGACCCCGGTCGCAGGGGATCGTGACAAGGGGCACGGACTGTCGAGGAGGGCAGCCGGCGGCCTTGTGCCATCACCAGGCAGGGGACGTGGACCCTAGGTCAGGCAGAAGCTTCAGGCATACTGGCAATTTACTCGACGAGGACGGAGTCTTCAAGACCGCATATCAAATATACAAGTTGGGGGTTACTTGGGGAATAGTGATCACAAAATAATAAGTTTTCATGTATTCTTTAGTAAGATGTATAGTAGAGGGGCTACAAGGACACTACACTTCAGGAAAGCAAATTTTAAACGGTTGAGAGATGATCTTAGTGCAATAAACTGGGATGATGTACTAAGTAATAAAAGTACACAAAGCAAATGGGAGACTTTTATGAGCATCCTGAATAGGGCTTGTGCAGAAAATATACCCTATGGGAACAAACATGCTAGAAATAGGAGGAAACCCCTATGGCTAAATAGAGCTGTAAGGGAAGCAATAAAAGAAAAACAGAAAGCCTTAAAAGAATTAAAGAGGGTAGGTAGTGATGAGGCATTATATAATTAGAGAAAATTAAATAAAATATGTAAAAAGCAAATTAAGTTAGCTAAGTTTGAGACAGAGAGACTCATTGCGAGAGAAAGTAAAAATAATCCTAAAATATTCTTTAACTACATAAACAGTAAAAAACTGAAAAGAGATAGTGTTGGCCCCCTTAAAAATAGTCTTGGTGAAATGGTGGAAGGGGATGAGGGTAAAGCCAACCTGCTGAATGATTTTTTTCTACAGTTTTTATACAAGAAAATGCCATGGCAGATGACATGACCAGTGATGCCATAAATTCACCCTTGAATATTACCTGCTTAACCCAGCAGGAAGTACGCCGCCGCCTCGAAATCACTAAGGTTGACAAATCTCCGGGCCCGGATGGCTACACCCCAGAGTACTACAGGAATTGAGTTCTGTGATAGATAGACCATTATTTTTAATCTTCTCAGATTCCTTAATAACAGGGTCGGTACCGCAGGACTGGCGCATAGCAAATGTGGTGCCAATATTCAAAAAGGGGACAAAAACTGAGCCGGGAAATTATAGGCCGGTA
Source organism: Anomaloglossus baeobatrachus (assembly GCF_048569485.1). Taxonomy (NCBI): domain Eukaryota; kingdom Metazoa; phylum Chordata; class Amphibia; order Anura; family Aromobatidae; genus Anomaloglossus; species Anomaloglossus baeobatrachus. Next base: position 2,091,394 of record NC_134364.1, on the reverse strand, counting down.
AGTTTAACCTCTACGGTTGGTAAAATCCTTGAGGGTTTCTTGAGAGATGCTTTACTGGAGTATCTCAAGAAAAATAACCTTATGACAGAGGATCAACATGGGTTTATGAGGGATCGATCCTGTCAAACTGATTTGATCAGCTTCTATGAAGAGGTAAGTTCAAGCCTGGACCAGGGAAAGGCAGTGGATGTTGTGTATATGGACTTTTCAAAAGCTTTTGATACGGTGCCACACAAAAGGCTGGTACATAAAATGAGAATAATGGGGATAGGGGAAAATATGTGTAACTGGGTTACAAACTGGCTCAGTGATAGGAAACAAAGGGTGGTTATTAATGGTACGTACTCGGACTGGGTCTCAGTTCATAGTGGGGTACCACAGGGGTCAGTATTCATAGTATCATAGTTTTTAAGGTTGAAGGGAGACTCTAAGTCCATCTAGTTCACCCCGTAGCCTAACATGTTGATCCAGAGGAAGGCAAAAAAACCCCCAATGTGGCAAACAAGTTCCAATGGGGAAAAATCTCCTTCCTTCGTCCACATCCGGCAATCAGACTAGTTCCCTGGATCAATACCCTGTCATAAAATCTAATATACATAACTGGTAATATTAAATTTCTTTGTCGCTCTATTGGGAGACCCAGACAATTGGGTGTATAGCTACTGCCTCCGGAGGCCACACAAAGTATTACACTTAAAAGTGTAAGGCCCCTCCCCTTCTGCCTATACACCCCCCGTGGGATCACGGGCTCCTCAGTTTTCATGCTTTGTGCGAAGGAGGTCAGACATCCACGCATAGCTCCACTGTTTTAGTCAGCAGCAGCTGCTATGTCGGATGGAAGAAAAGTGGGCCCATATAGGGCCCCCAGCATGCTCCCTTCTCACCCCACTTTGTGTCGGCGGTGTTTGTTAAGGTTGAGGTATCCATTGCGGGTACGGAGGCTGGAGCCCACATGCTGCTTTCCTTCCCCATCCCCCTCAGGGCTCTGGGTGAAGTGGGATCTTACCGGTCTCCAGGCACTGAGACCGTGCTCCATCCACAGACCCGGAGAACCTGCTGGATATGGAGCGGAGTATCGTCAGGGACAGGGCCCTGCTACATTAAGGTACTCTGTGTCCCCGTACAAATCGCGCACACACACACCAGCATGCTGGGTGTGTTAGTGCGCCGGGGACAACCGCGCGGAGCGCTTGTGCTATTACTCACTGCAGCTTAGCTGAGTGAGTTTATGTATTAGAAACTGCCGCGCCGGCCGCTGCTGGCTGTTTTTACACTGTGGTGCGCCGGGGACTTCCGCGCTGGCCGTGCACATAGGACGGCCGCGCTTATTACTCGAGTCCCCGGCTTTGCGGCCTAGTTTCGTTTCGTTCCCGCCCCCAGGCCTGCCAGTCAGGGGAGGGGCGGGACGCTGTTCAGAACGTCAGCGCCGAGGGCTGGAGTCTGCTTAGCATACTCCAGCCCCCTCACTGGACACAGTGGGACGCCAGTTTCCCGCACTTTGTCTGGGGCACGCCCACGGCCCGCCCCTCTTCACAGGACGCCGGCAGCCATTCCTGTTTGCAGTCTGTGCTGGAGAAGGGAGACAAGCTCTGGGACACCCAGTCACAGGATTCTGGCGACCTCACACCCGCTTTTGAGCGGGCGGTAAGCAGCACCTGAAGTGCTGACCCCACTAATGCTGAAGGGTTCATTTGTACTTTATGCTTGTATGCTATACATTGCACTGTACGGTCGCTATTCTTGGCTATATACCCTCCTAGATGGCTAGACAACAGCATGTCGTCCGCAAACAGCAAGGGTGCCAAGGCACAGGCTTTTATGCTGCTTGTACCGCATGTGAGGCTGTTCTACCGGCAGGTGCCACTGACCCCCATTGGGTGCAATGCTCCCCTGTAGCACTTGCTCAGCCGGGGTCTCTGCTAGAGGTGGCCCAAGGAGAACCACCTGTGAACACTGTCCAGGTGACAGGGACGGAGTTTGCAGTTTTTGCTGATAGATTGTCTGTGACTATGTCTAAAATCCTAGAGACTTTGCAGTCCAGATCGGTAACTCAGACCATGGGCACTGTTGATTCAATGCTCCCTGGCCCCCCTCATTTGGAACAAATCCGTGCTCCGGGGGGTCCCATACATCCCAAGGTGAAGGCTCTGACACGGACGACAGTCCCAGACAGCCTAAGCGAGCTCGCTGGGAGCGGCCCTCGACTTCATCACACTGGTCAGGGTCCCAGCAGGAGGACTCTCTGTATGATGAGGCAGACGTAGCTGATCAGGATTCTGATCCTGAGACCGCTCTCAATCTGGATACTCCTGATGGTGACGCGATGGTGAATGATCTTATAGCGTCCATCAATAGAATGTTGGATATTTCTCCCCCAGCTCCTCCAGTGGAGGAGACAGCTTCACAGCAGGAGAAATCCCATTTCAGTATCCCAAGCGTAAATTGAGTACTTTTCTTGACCACTCTGACTTCAGAGAAGCAGTTCAGAAACACCACGCTTATCCAGATAAGCGTTTCTCCAAACATCTTAAGGATACACGTTATCCCTTTCCCCCTGGCGTGGTCAAGAGCTGGACCCAGTGTCCAAAGGTGGATCTTCCAATCTCCAGGCTAGCGACTAGATCCATAGTTGCAGTGGACGATGGGGCTTCTCTTACAGATGCCACTGTCAGACAGATGGAGCTCTGGTTGAAATCCATCTATGAAGCTATCGGCGTGTCGTTTGCTCCGGCATTCGCAGCCGTATGGGCACTCCAAGCTATTTCAGCTGGTCTTGCGCAGATTGACACTGTCACACGTACATCTGTTCCGCAAGTAGCGTCCTTAACCTCTCAAATGTCTGCATTTGCGTCTTGCGCTATTAATGCTGTCCTGGACTCTACGAGCCGTACGGCAGTGGCGTCCGCCAACTCCGTGGTTTTACGCAGAGCCTTGTGGTTAAGGGAATGGAAGGCAGATTCTGCTTCCAAAAAGTGCTTAACCAGTTTGCCATTTTCTGGTGACAGACTGTTTGGTGAGATGAAATCATTAAACAGTCCACGTCTAAGGATTCTTCCTTACCCCAGCCCAAACCTAACAAACCCCAACAGAGGAGGGGACAGTCGAGGTTTCGGTCCTTTCGAGGCTCGGGCAGGTCCCAATTCTCCTCGTCCAAAAGGACTCAAAAGGATCAGAGGAGCTCAGATTCTTGGCGGGCTCAGTCACGCCCAAAGAAGGCAGCCGGAGGAACCGCGACCGAGGCGGCTTCCTCATGACTTTCGGCCTCCTCTCTCCGCATCCTCGGTCGGTGGCAGGCTCTCCCGCTTTGGGGACATTTGGCTGCCACAGGTCAAAGACCGTTGGGTGAGAGACATTCTGTCTCACGGGTACAGGATAGAGTTCAGTTCTCGTCCTCTGACTCGATTCTTCAGAACTTCTCCACCTCCCGACCGAGCCGGTGCTCTTCTGCAGAGAAGGAGTGGAGATACCTGTTCCTCTTCAGGAGCAAGGTCACGGTTTTTACTCCAATTTGTTTGTGGTGCCAAAAAAGGACGGGTCTTTCCGTCCTGTTCTGGACCTAAAACTGCTCAACAAGCATGTGAAAACCAGGCGGTTCCGGATGGAATCCCTCCGCTCCGTCATCGCCTCAATGTCTCAAGAAGATTTCCTAGCATCAATAGACATCAAGGATGCTTATCTCCACGTGCCGATTGCTCCAGAGCACCAGCGTTTTTCTACGCTTCGTTATAGGAGACGAACACCTTCAGTTCGTAGCCCTGCCTTTCGGTCTGGCGACAGCCCCACGGGTCCTCACCAAGGTCATGGCAGCAGTCCGGCACTCTCAGGGTCACTCTGTGATCCCTTACCTGGACGATCTACTTGTCAAGGCACCCTCTCAAGAGGCATGCCAACACAGCCTGAACGTTGCGCTGGAGACTCTCCAGAGTTTCGGGTGGATCATCAACTTTTCAAAGTCAATTCTGATCCCGACCCAATCGCTAACATATCTTGGCATGGAGTTTCATACTCTCTCAGCGATAGTGAAACTTCCGCTGGACAAACAGCGTTCACTTCAGACAGGGGTGCAATCTCTCCTTCAAGGCCAGTCGCACCCCTTGAGACGCCTCATGCACTTCCTAGGGAAGATGGTAGCAGCAATGGAGGCAGTCCCTTTCGCGCAGTTTCTTCTGCGTCCACTACAATGGGACATTCTCCGCCAATGGGACGGGAAGTTGACGTCCCGCGACAGGAACGTCTCCCTTTCTCAGGCGGCCAAGGAATCTTTTCGGTGGTGGCTTCTTCCCACCTCATTGTCAAAAGGAAAGTCCTTCCTACCCCCATCCTGGGCGGTGGTCACGACAGACGCGAGTCTATCAGGGTGGGGAGCAGTTTTTCTCCACCACAGGGCTCAAGGTACGTGGACTCAGCAGGAGTCCACCCTTCAGATCAATGTTCTGGAAATCAGAGCAGTGTGTTTTGCCCTACAAGCCTTCCAGCAGTGGCTGGAAGGCAAGCAGATCCGAATTCAGTCGGACAACTCCACAGCGGTGGCATACATCAACCACCAAGGGGGGACACGCAGTCGGCAAGCCTTCCAGGAAGTCCGGCGGATTCTGACGTGGGTGGAAGACACGGCATCCACCATATCCGCAGTTCACATCCCGGGCGTAGAAAACTGGGAAGCAGACTTCCTCAGTCGCCAGGGTATGGACGCAGGGGAATGGTCTCTTCACCCGGACGTGTTTCAGGAGATCTGTCGCAGCTGGGGGATGCCGGACGTCGACCTAATGGCGTCCCGGCACAACAACAAGGTCCCAGCTTTCATGGCACGGTCTCACGATCACAGAGCTCTGGCGGCGGACGCCTTAGTTCAAGATTGGTCGCAGTTCCGGCTCCCTTATGTGTTTCCACCTCTGGCGCTGTTGCCCAGAGTGCTACGCAAGATCAGGTCCGACTGCCGCCGCGCCATCCTCGTCGCTCCAGACTGGCCAAGGAGGTCGTGGTACCCGGATCTGTGGCATCTCACGGTAGGACAACCGTGGGCACTACCAGACCGGCCAGACTTGCTGTCTCAAGGGCCGTTTTTTCCATCTGAATTCTGCGGCCCTGAACCTGACTGTGTGGCCATTGAGTCCTGGATCCTAGCGTCTTCAGGATTATCTCAAGAGGTCATTGCCACCATGAGACAGGCTAGGAAACCAACCTCTGCCAAGATCTACCACAGGACGTGGAAGATATTCTTAGCTTGGTGCTCGGCTCAGGAAGTTTCTCCCTGGCCATTTGCATTGCCTACTTTTCTTTCCTTCCTGCAATCCGAGTTGGAAAAAGGTTTGTCGCTCGGCTCCCTTAAAGGACAAGTCTCTGCGCTATCTGTATTTTTTCAGAAGCGCCTGGCCAGACTCCCACAGGTACGCACGTTCCTGCAAGGGGTTTGTCATATCGTCCCTCCTTACAAGCGGCCGTTAGAGCCCTGGGATCTGAACATGGTTCTAATTGCTCTCCAGAAGCCGCCTTTCGAGCCTATGAGGGATGTTTCCCTTTCTCGCCTTTCACAGAAAGTGGCCTTTCTAGTAGCGGTCACGTCTCTTCGGAGAGTGTCCGAGCTAGCAGCGCTGTCATGCAAATCTCCCTTCCTGGTGTTTCACCAGGACAAGGTGGTTCTGCGCCCGATTCCGGAGTTTCTCCCTAAGGTGGTATCCCCCTTTCATCTCAATCAGGATATCTCCTTACCTTCTCTGTGTCCTCATTCAGTTCATCAATGTGAAAGGGATTTGCATTTGTTGGATCTGGTGAGAGCACTCAGAATCTACATTTCCCGCACGGCGCCCCTGCGCCGCTCGGATGCACTCTTTGTCCTTGTCGCTGGTCAGCGTAAAGGGTTGCAAGCTTCCAAATCCACCCTGGCTCGGTGGATCAAGGAACCAATTCTTGAAGCCTACCGTTCTGCTGGGCTTCCGGTTCCCTCAGGGCTGAAGGCCCATTCTACCAGAGCCGTGGGTGCGTCCTGGGCATTACGGCACCAGGCTACGGCTCAGCAGGTGTGCCAGGCAGCTACCTGGTCGAGTCTGCACACTTTTACCAAGCATTATCAGGTGCATAGCTACGCTTCGGCGGACGCCAGCCTAGGTAGACGAGTCCTTCAGGCGGCGATTGCCCCCATGTAGGAAAGGGCCGTCTTACGGCCCTATCACGAGGTATTATTTTACCCACCCAGGGATTGCTTTTGGACATCCCAATTGTCTGGGTCTCCCAATAGAGCGACAAAGAAGAAGGGAATTTTGTTTACTTACCGTAAATTCCTTTTCTTCTAGCTCTAATTGGGAGACCCAGCACCCGCCCCTGTTTTTTTGTGTACACATGTTGTTCATGTTGAATGGTTTCAGTTCTCCGATATTCCTTCGGATTGAATTTGCTTAAACTAGTTTATTGGCTTTCCTCCTTCTTGCTTTTGCACTAAAACTGAGGAGCCCGTGATCCCACGGGGGGTGTATAGGCAGAAGGGGAGGGGCCTTACACTTTTAAGTGTAATACTTTGTGTGGCCTCCGGAGGCAGTAGCTATACACCCAATTGTCTGGGTCTCCCAATTAGAGCTAGAAGAAAAGGAATTTACGGTAAGTAAACAAAATTCCCTTCTTTTCAAGAAAGGCATCCAGGCTCTGCTTAATGTTATTAGTGAATCACTCATTACAACATCATGCGGCAGAGAGTTCCATAGTCTCACTGCTCGTACAGTAAAGAATCCTCGTCTGTGATTATGATTAAACCTTTCCTCAAGACGTAGCGGATGCCCCCGTGTTCCAGTCGCAGGCCTAGGTGTAAAGAGATCTTTGGAAAGGTCTCTGTACTGTCCCCTCATATATTTATACATTGTGATTAGATCCCCCCTAAGCCTTCGTTTTTCCTGTCTTGGTATTGCAGCCCCCCCATTCCTCTAATAATCTTGGTGGTCTTCTCTGCCCCCTCTCCAGTTCAGCTATGTCCTTCCTATATATCGGTGACCAGAATTGTACACAGTATTCTAAGTGCGGTCGCACTAGTGACTTGTACAGAGGTAGAGCTATATTTTTTTCATGAACACTTCTACCTCTTTTAATACATCCCATTATTTTATTAGCCCTGGCAGCAGCTGCCTGACACTGGCCACTAAAGTGAAGTTTACCATCCCCCCATACACCCAAGTCTTTTTCTGTGTCTGTTTTACCCAGTGTTCTACAATTAAGTACATAATCATAAATGTTATTTCCTCTACCCAAGTGCATGACCTTACATTTATCTACATTAAATTTCAATTGCCACTTCTCAGCCCAATCCTCCAATTTACATAAATCTTCCTGTAATATAAAATTATCCTCCTCTGTATTGATTACCCTGCAGAGTTTAATATCATCTGCAAATATTGAAATTCTACTCCGCATGCCCCCAACAAGGTCATTTATAAATATGTTGAAAAGAAGCGGGCCCAATGCTGACCCCTGTGGTACCCCACTATGAACGGAGACCCAGTCCGAGTACGTACCATTAATAACCACCCTTTGTTTCCTATCACTGAGCCAGTTTTTAACCCAGTTACACATATTTTCCCCTATCCCCATTATTCTCATTTTATGTACCAACCTTTTGTGTGGCACCGTATCAAAAGCTTTTGAAAAGTCCATATACACAACATCCACTGCATTTCCCTGGTCCAGGCTTGAACTTACCTCTTCATAGAAGCTGATCAGTTTGACAGGATCGATCCCTCATAAACCCATGTTGATACTCTGTCATAAGGTTATTTTTCTTGAGATACTCCAGTATAGCATCTCTGAAGAAACCCTCAAGGATTTTACCAACCGTAGAGGTTAAACTTACCGGCCTATAATTTCCCGGCTCAGTTTTTGTCCCCTTTTTGAATATTGGCACCACATTTGCTATGCGCCAGTCCTGCGGTACCGACCCTGTTATTAAGGAATCTGAGAAGATTAAAAATAATGGTCTATCTTTCACAGAACTCAATTCCTGTAGTACTCTGGGGTGTAGCCATCCGGGCCCGGAGATTTGTCAACCTTGGTGATTTCGAGGCGGCGGCGTACTTCCTGCTGGGTTAAGCAGGTAATATTCAAGGGTGAAATTATGGCATCACTGGTCATGTCATCTGCCATGGCATTTTCTTGTATAAAAACCGTAGAAAAAAAGTCATTCAGCAGGTTGGCTTTACCCTCATCCCCTTCCACCATTTCACCAAGACTATTTTTAAGGGGGCCAACACTATTGCTTTTCAGTTTTTTACTGTTTATGTAGTTAAAGAATATTTTAGGATTATTTTTACTTTCTCTCGCAATGAGTCTCTCTGTCTCAAACTTAGCTAACTTAATTTGCTTGTATTGGGCCCGCTTCTTTTCAACATATTTATAAATGACCTTGTTGGGGGCATGCGGAGTAGAATTTCAATATTTGCAGATGATACTAAACTCTGCAGGGTAATCAATACAGAGGAGGATAATTTTATATTACAGGGAGATTTATGTAAATTGGAGGATTGGGCTGAGAAGTGGCAATTGAAGTTTAATGTAGATAAATGTAAGGTCATGCACTTGGGTGGAGGAAATAACATTTATGATTATGTACTTAATTGTAGAACACTGGGTAAAACAGACACAGAAAAAGACTTGGGTGTATGGGGGGATGGTAAACTTCACTTTAGTGGCCAGTGTCAGGCAGCTGCTGCCAGGGCTAATAAAATAATGGGATGTATTAAAAGAGGTAGAAGTGTTCATGAAAAAAATATAGTTCTACCTCTGTACAAGTCACTAGTGCGACCGCACTTATATACTGTGTACAATTCTGGTCACCAATATATAAGAAGGACATAGCTGAACTGGAGAGGGTGCAGAGAAGACCACCAAGATTATTAGAGGAATGGGGGGGCTGCAATACCAAGACAGGAAAAACGAAGGCTTAGGGGGGATCTAATCACAATGTATAAATATATGAGGGGACAGTACAGAGACCTTTCCAAAGATCTTTTTTCACCTAGGCCTGCAACTGGAACACGGGGGCATCCGCTACGTCTTGAGGAAAGAAGGTTTAATCCTAATCACAGAGGAGGATTCTTTACTGTACGAGCAGTGAGACTATGGAACTCTCTGCCGCATGATGTTGTAATGAGTGATTCACTACTAACATTTAAGCAGAGCCTGGACGCCTTTCCTGAAAAATTTAATATTACCAGTTATGTATATTAGATTTTATGACAGGGTATTGATCCAGGGAACTACCCACCTCTTCCAACAAGCCTACAACCTACAATAGCCTTCAGCCCAGTAGACCACTGCGCAACCAGCTCTGTCCTCACCTATTGTACCATCACCCATTCCCTGTAGACTGTGAGCCCTCGCGGGCAGGGTCCTCTCTCCTCCTATACCAGTCTGTCTTGTACTGTTAATGATTGTTGTACGTATACCCTCTTTCACTTGTAAAGCGCCATGGAATAAATGGCGCTATAATAATAAATAATAATAATAATAATAATAATAACTAGTCTGATTGCCGGATGTGGACGAAGGAAGGAAGTTTTTTCCCCATTGGAACTTGTTTGCCACATTGGGGGTTTTTGCCTTCCTCTGGATCAACATGTTAGGCTACGGGGTGAACTAGATGGACTTAGAGTCTCCCTTCAACCTTAAAAACTATGATACTAAGATCCGTTCTCCACCAGCTCCAAAATCAGGGTACTAGCGAGGGGGATCACGAACTTCAAACATAACACACCGTGTAAATATCCCCCTTTATTTCGAGTGGCTGCGCGACCCCGGGTCCAGAAATCCCTCGAGCCACCGCGGATCCGAGCAGCTCAGCTGCTGACGCGGGGGCGGCACAACCACGCTATCCACCGGGACCACACCACCACGCCATCCACCGAGACCACACCAGCACGCCATCCACTGGGACCACACCATCCACCGAGACCACACCACCACGCCATCCACTGGGACTACGATGCCCACCGGTCACAGGACCACATTAATCACGCCATCCACCGGGACCACATTGATCACACCATCCACCGGGACCACATTGATCACACCATCCACCGGGACCACATTGATCACACCACCACGCCATCCACCAGGACCACACCACCACACCATGCACCAGAACCACGCTGCCCACCGGTCACAGGACCACATCAATCACACCACCAAGCCAGACACCAACACCACAGTGCCCACTGGTCACAGGGCCACATCGATCACACCACCACGCCCGTCACCACTACCACAGTGATCACACAACCACACTGCCCACCGGTCCACATCAATCGCACAACCACGCACCAGGACCACGTTGCCCACTGGTCACAGGACCACGTCGATCACACCACCATGCCATCCACGTGGACCACGCTGCCCATGACCACATTGTCTAGTAAATCTCTTTAATCCACTGAGAAAAGTCTGGGACGAGGACGAAGGATACTGCAGCTCTCGGATGTAGCGCTGCACGGCCTCCACCCGCTCAGGCACAGAGCTCCCGGATGTCGGCGCTGGCACAGCTGGGAGCGGCAACTGTGGAATGTAGAAAGCGGCATAAGAAACCCCCCAGTCACTTCCCGAAACTAGGACCCCAAATTTTTCCCCCTTACCCTGGGCAGATCCGCAGCGCTCCGTATCAACCTGACAAGATTCTCCCCATCAGGATGAGTCCGTGCCACGTACCCCCACATCCGCTCCCAGGTGGGCTCATCCACGGGGAGGCCACCCTTATTCACATAGAATGGGACCCCTCCATCCTCGTCATCTGCCCCATTGTGAAGCCCCTCAGACATTCCTGATCCACCCGAATGTCAGCAGCTGTGAGACTGCGGCCCCCGCACATCACCCCCCGCGTCTGGCTCCAGCGTCCCAAAGCAACTCCCAACACTCCACCTTCCACAGCACTGCATCCCCCCAACCCAGGAACACAAAACAGACCCCTATGAGACCCTGCACATGGCAGACCCCCAATAATCCCGGGAACCTCGCACACTCCTCTAATACTGAGACCCCCTCACACTGCAGACCCCCCAATAATCCCGGGAAATCCACACACCCCTCTAATACTGAGACCCCCGCACACCCCTCTAATACTGAGACCCCCTCACACTGCACCCCCCCAATAATCCCGGGAAATTCACACACCCTTCTAATACTGAGACCCCCGCACACCCCTCTAATACTGAGACCCCCTCACACTGCACACCCCCCAATAATCCCGGGAAATCCACACACCCTTCTAATACTGAGACCCCCACACACCCCTCTAATACTGAGACCCCCTCACACTGCAGACCCCCCAATAATCCCAGGAAATCCACACACCCTTCTAATACTGAGACCCCCGCACACCCCTCTAATACTGAGACCCACACACACTGCAGACTCCCCAATAATCCCGGGAACCCCGCACACCCCTCTAATACTGAGACCCCCTCACACTGCAGACTCCCCAATAATCCCGGGAACCCCGCACACCCCTCTAATACTGAGACCCCCTCACACTGCAGACCCCCCCAATAATCCCGGGAACCTGCAGACTCCCCCTATATCCCCTCACACTGCAGACCCCCCCTATATCCCCGCACACTGCAGACCCCCCTATATCCCCTCACACTGCAGACCCCCCAATATCCCCGCACACTGCAGACCCCCCAATATCCCCGCACACTGCAGACCCCCCAATATCCCCTCACACTGCAGACCCCCCAATATCCCCGCACACTGCAGACCCCCCAATATCCCCTCACACTGCAGACCCCCCAATATCCCCTCACACTGCAGACCCCCTATATCCCCTCACACTGCAGACCCCCTATATCCCCTCACACTGCAGACCCCCCTATATCCCCTCACACTGCAGACCCCCCAATATCCCCTCACACTGCAGACCCCCCAATATCCCCTCACACTGCAGACCCCCAATATCCCCGCACACTGCAGACCCCCCAATATCCGTTCACACTGCAGACCCCCCTATATCTCCGCACACTGCAGACCCCCCTATATCCCCTCACACTGCAGACCCCCCAATATCCCCTCACACTGCAGACCCCCCTATATCTCCGCACACTGCAGACCCCCCTATATCCCCTCACACTGCAGACCCCCTAATATCCCCGCACACTGCAGACCCCCCTATATCCTTGCACACTGCAGACCCCCCAATATCCCCGCACACTGCAGACCCCCCAATATCCCCTCACACTGCAGACCCCCCAATATCCCCTCACACTGCAGACCCCCTATATCCCCTCACACTGCAGACCCCCCAATATCCCCTCACACTGCAGACCCCCCAATATCCCCTCACACTGCAGACCCCCCAATATCCCCTCACACTGCAGACCCCCTATATCCCCGCACACTGCAGACCCCCCAATATCCCCTCACACTGCAGACCCCCCCAATATCCCCTCACACTGCAGACCCCCCTATATCCCCTCACACTGCAGACCCCCTATATCCCCGCACACTGCAGACCCCCCCAATATCCCCTCACACTGCAGACCCCGAATATCCCCGCACACTGCAGACCCCCAATATCCCCTCACACTGCAGACCCCCCAATATCCCCTCACACTGCAGACCCCCCAATATCCCCTCACACTGCAGACCCCCCAATATCCCCGCACACTGCAGACCCCCCAATATCCCCTCACACTGCAGACCCCCCCAATATCCCCTCACACTGCAGACCCCCCAATATCCCCTCACACTGCAGACCCCCCAATATCCCCTCACACTGCAGACCCCCCAATATCCCCGCACACTGCAGACCCCCCCAATATCCCCTCACACTGCAGACCCCCCAATATCCCCTCACACTGCAGACCCCCCAATATCCCCTCACACTGCAGACCCCCAATATCCCCTCACACTGCAGACCCCCCAATATCCCCTCACACTGCAGACCCCCAATATCCCCTCACACTGCAGACCCCCCAATATCCCCGCACACTGCAGACCCCCCAATATCCCCGCACACTGCAGACCCCCCAATATCCCCTCACACTGCAGACCCCCCAATATCCCCTCACACTGCAGACCCCCCAATATCCCCTCACACTGCAGACCCCCCCAATATCCCCTCACACTGCAGACCCCCAATATCCCCTCACACTGCAGACCCCCCAATATCCCCTCACACTGCAGACCCCCCAATATCCCCTCACACTGCAGACCCCCCAATATCCCCTCACACTGCAGACCCCCCAATATCCCCGCACACTGCAGACCCCCCAATATCCCCGCACACTGCAGACCCCCCAATATCCCCTCACACTGCAGACCCCCTATATCCCCGCACACTGCAGACCCCCCCAATATCCCCACACACTGCAGACCCCCTATATCCCCGCACTCAGCCGCCTCCGGTGCTGCTCCGGTCTCGGCCGCTCTCCGCACACAAAGCCCCTGCTCTCCGGGAGGAGCCGCCCCGTCACCGCTGGAGCATCATTAACTCTTCAGATGCTGCAGGGTCCGTTATCTCCAGCAGCTGTAAAGAGCTTCCCAGCACGGTCGGTGTTAATATCAGTAACCAATCACAGACCACTACGTCATGGGGCGGGGCAAGTAAAGAACTGAGGCGCAACCTGGTCATGTGACCTCCCGGTTCTATAATGTATGGGCTCCTGACTGAATCAACAGAAAGGGAGGGGCACATTATACAGCGGAGGCCGCAAATGCTCGCCACGCCCCTAGCCACACCCATTTGGCGGTTAAGGACATTCAACAGACGTCAGAGACTGCAGGACCTACACACAGACCAATCCGGGACTGTCCGGTGTATCCGGAGGCTGGACGGAGGCCGCCAATCTCTTACCTCCCGCTGTACCCGGAGGCTGGACGGAGGCCGCCAATCTCTTACCCTCCACAGTACCTGGAGGCTGGACACTGGTACCCGGAGGCTGGACGCTGGTACCCAGAGGCTGGACGCTGGTACCCGGAGGCTGGACGCTGGTACCCGGAGGCTGGATACTGGTACCCGGAGGCGGGACGCTGGTACCCGGAGGCTGGACGGAGGCCGCCAATCTCTTACCTCCCGCTGTACCCGGAGGCTGGACGGAGATCGACAATCTCTTACCTCCCGCTGTACCCGGAGGCTGGATGGAGGCCGCCAATCTCTTACCTCCCGCTGTACCCGGAGGCTGGACGGAGGCCGCCAATCTCTTACCTCCCGCTGTACCCGGAGGCTGGACGGAGGCCGCCAATCTCTTACCTCCCGCTGTACCCGGAGGCTGGATGGAGGCCGCCAATCTCTTACCTCCCGCTGTACCCGGAGGCTGGACGGAGATCGACAATCTCTTACCTCCCGCTGTACCCGGAGGCTGGACGGAGGCCGCCAATCTCTTACCTCCCGCTGTACCCGGAGGCTGGACGGAGGCCGAGAATCTCTTACCTCCCGCTGTACCCGGAGGCTGGACGGAGGCCGAGAATCTCTTAACTCCCGCTGTACCCGGAGGCTGGACGGAGGCCGAGAATCTCTTACCTCCCGCTGTACCCGGAGGCTGGACGGAGGCCGAGAATCTCTTACCTCCCGCTGTACCCGGAGGCTGGACGGAGGCCACAAATCTCTTACATCCCGCTGTACCCGGAGGCCGGACGGAGGCCAAGAATCTCTTACCTTCCGCTGTACCTGGAGGCTGGACGGAGGTCGACAATCTCTTACCTTTCACTGTACCCGGAGGCTGGACGGAGGCCGCCAATCTCTTACCTCTCGCTGTACCCGGAGGCTGGACGGAGATCGACAATCTCTTACCTCTCGCTGTACCTGGAGGCTGGACGGAGGCCGCCAATCTCTTACCTCCCGCTGTATCCGGAGGCCGGACGGATGTCGACAATCTCTTACCTTTCACTGTACCCGGAGGCTGGACGGAGGCCGCCAATCTCTTACCTCCCGCTGTACCCGGAGGCTGGACGGAGGCCACAAATCTCTTACCTCCCGCTGTACCCGGAGGCTGGACGGAGGCCAAGAATCTCTTACCTCCCGCTGTACCCGGAGGCTGGACGGAGGCCACAAATCTCTTACCTCCCGCTGTACCCGGAGGCTGGACGGAGGCCGCCAATCTCTTACCTCCCGCTGTACCCGGAGGCTGGACGGAGGCCACAAATCTCTTACCTCCCGCTGTACCCGGAGGCCGGACGGAGGCCAAGAATCTCTTACCTTCCGCTGTACCTGGAGGCTGGACGGAGGTCGACAATCTCTTACCTTTCACTGTACCCGGAGGCTGGACGGAGGCCGCCAATCTCTTACCTCTCGCTGTACTCGGAGGCTGGACGGAGATCGACAATCTCTTACCTCCCGCTGTATCCGGAGGCCGGACGGATGTCGACAATCTCTTACCTTTCACTGTACCCGGAGGCTGGACGGAGGCCGCCAATCTCTTACCTCCCGCTGTACCCGGAGGCTGGACGGAGGCCACAAATCTCTTACCTCCCGCTGTACCCGGAGGCTGGACGGAGGCCAAGAATCTCTTACCTTCCGCTGTACCCGGAGGCTGGACGGAGGCCGAGAATCTCTTACCTCCCGCTGTACCCGGAGGCTGGACGGAGGCCGCCAATCTCTTACCTCCCGCTGTACCCGGAGGCTGGACGGAGGCCACAAATCTCTTACCTCCCGCTGTACCCGGAGGCTGGACGGAGGCCAAGAATCTCTTACCTTCCGCTGTACCCGGAGGCTGGACGGAGGCCGAGAATCTCTTACCTCCCGCTGTACCCGGAGGCTGGACGGAGGCCGCCAATCTCTTACCTCCCGCTGTACCCGGAGGCTGGACGGAGGCCACAAATCTCTTACCTCCCGCTGTACCCGGAGGCTGGACGGAGGCCAAGAATCTCTTACCTTCTGCTGTACCCGGAGGCTGGACGGAGGCCGCCAATCTCTTACCTCCCGCTGTACCCGGAGGCTGGACAGAGGCCGAGAATCTCTTACCTTCTGCTGTACCCGGAGGCTGGACAGAGGCCGCAAATCTCTTACTTCCCGCTGCACCCGGAGGCTGGACGGAGGCCGAGAATCTCTTTACCTCCCGCTGTACCCGGAGGCTGGAACGGAGGCCGAGAATCTCTTTACCTCCCGCTGTACCCGGAGGCTGGACGGAGGCCGAGAATCTCTTTACCTCCCGCTGTACCCGGAGGCTGGACGGAGGCTGAGAATCTCTTACCTCCCGCTGTACCCGGAGGCTGGACGGAGGCCGAGAATCTCTTTACCTCCCTCTGTACCCGGAGGCTGGACGGAGGCTGAGAATCTCTTTACCTCCCGCTGTATCCGGAGGCTGGACGGAGGCTGAGAATCTCTTACCTCCCGCTGTACCCGGAGGCTGGACGGAGGCCGAGAATCTCTTTACCTCCCGCTGTACCCGGAGGCTGGACGGAGGCCGAGAATCTCTTACCTCCCGCTGTACCCGGAGGCTGGACGGAGGCCGAGAATCTCTCACCTCCCGCTGTACCCGGAGGCTGGACGGAGGCCGAGAATCTCTTTACCTCCCGCTGTACCCGGAGGCTGGACGGAGGCCACAAATCTCTTACCTGCCACTGTACCCGGTGACGGGACGAAGGCCGCAAATCTCTTACATTCCACTGTACCCGGAGGCTGGACAGGAGGCCACAAATCTTTTTTTTTAAGCTCCTTATAGAAACTTCTAGAGAAAAAAAACCCCCACCAAAACGGCGCAGTTCAGCATCGTCTTTAGACCCTCGGACGGCGCAGTTCAGCGGCGTCTTTATACCCTCGGGAGGCGCAGTTCAGCAGTGTCTTTATACCCTCGGAGGGTGCAGTTCAACAGTGTCTTTATACCCTCGGGGGGCGCAGTTCAGCGTCGTCTTTATAGCCTCGGGGGCGCAGTTCAGCATCGTTTTCAGACCCTCGGGGGGCGCAGTTCAGCGGCGTCTTCAGACCCTCGGGGGGCGCAGTTCAGCGGCGTCTTCAGACCCTCGGGGGGCGCAGTTCAGCGGCGTCTTCAGACCCTCGGGGGGCGCAGTTCAGCGGCGTCTTCAGACCCTCGGGGGGCGCAGTTCAGCGGCGTCTTCAGACCCTCGGGGGGCGCAGTTCAGCGGCGTCTTCACACCCTCGGGGGGCGCAGTTCAGCGGCGTCTTCAGACCCTCGGGGGGCGCAGTTCAGCGGCATCTTTAGACCCTCGGGGGGCGCAGTTCAGCGGCGTCTTAAGACCCTCAGGGGGGCGCGGTTCAGCATTGTCTTCAGACCCTCGGGGGGCACGGTTCAGCATTGTCTTCAGACCCAAGGGGGGGCGCAGTTCAGCGGCGTCTTCAGACCCTCAGGGGGCGCAGTTCAGCGGCGTCTTAAGACCCTCAGGGGGGCGTGGTTCAGCATAGTCTTTAGACCCTCGGGGGGCACGGTTCAGCATCGTCTTTAGACCCTCGGGGGGCGCAGTTCTCATGAAATCTCATCTACTTTGCTCGGACAGTTAAACACTGCAGAATTGCAGAGTAAATAAAGCAGCAGAAAAAACGCAGCACTAACACTGTATGTGAACACGGCCACAGCGTCACATTTCATTACATCTGTAGGGTTTAATAGAGGAAAATAATGAATCCCGCCACATTTTACACCATTTACCGACCCCAGAAATGATCCGATCGCTGTGTTGTGGGTCGTTACAATTACAGGGACACGAATATGGCCATGAGATTTCCGGATTTGTGAGGTTTATCATTTTTACAAAAGAACTTTAAAATGTAATTATTTCAATTTGTTTTTTTTATCATTTTTTAGTAATTTTGAAGGAAGAAAAAAACTTTCTTTTTTTATTCTCCCTCATCCACTGCTCTATACAATACAGTGTAAAGGCTACTTTACACACTGTGATATCGGTCCCGATATCGCTAGTGTGGGTACCCGACCCCATCTGTTGCGCGACACGGGCAAATCGCTGCCCGTGCCGCACAACATCGCTCAGACCCGTTACACATACCTGCCCGGCGACGTCGCTGTGACCGGCGAACCGCCTCCTTTCTAAGGGGGCGGTGCGTGCGGCGTCACAGCGACGTAACTGAGCGGCCGCCCAATAGCAGCGGAGGGGCGGAGATGAGCGGGACGTAACATCCCGCCCACCTCCTTCCTTCCTCATAGCGGCCGGGAGGCAGGTAAGGAGAGCTTCCTCGTTCCTGCGGCGTCACACATATAGCGATGTGTGTTGCCGCAGGAGCGACGAACTACATCGTTACTGCTGCAGTAACGATAATCGAGAATGGACCCTCATGTCACCGATGAGCGATTTTGCACGTTTTTGCAACGATGCAAAATCGCTCATCGGTGTCACACGCAGCAACATCGCTAATGCGGCCGGATGTGCGTCACAAATTCCGTGACCCCAATGACTCCACATTAGCGATGTCGCAGCGTGTAAAGCCCCCTTAAGTCCTTAGTTTACCTCCTCTCTATACAGACACATCTGCAGGTTTTTCCCTCTGCTCTCTATAAAGACACATCTGCAGGTTTTTCCCTCCGCTCTCTATACAGACACATCTGCTGGTTTTCCCCTCCTCTCTCTATACAGACACATCTGCAGGATTTTTCCTCTGTTCTCTATACAGACACATCTGCAGGTTTTTCCCTCCTCTCTATACAGACACATCTGCAGGTTTTTCCCTTCTTTTTATACAGACACATCTGCAGGTTTTTCCCTCCTTTCTCTATACAGACACATCTGCAGGTTTTCCCCTCCTCTCTATACAGACACATCTGCAGGTTTTTCCCTCCGCTCTGCAGAATGAGAAAGAGAGAGAATGTTTTCAGACATTTTTCTTCCTTTCTGCACAGTGACGTTTCCTCCATGTCAATTAGTATTTGGTGGCATTGCCCTTACACGGTGTGACTTGGGGGAAATGTTTTGGATCCTTCCAGAAGCTTCTCACAATAGTTGGTGGAATTTGGGCTGATTCCTCCTGACAGATCTGGTGGAGCTGAGCCATGTTTGGAGGTCATCTTGTATGAAGACACAGCCCTGTTCAATGTCTGTCAGGGGTTAATGTTCTTAATTTGGCCAGACATGGGGCCCTTTTGTGTGGTAACTCGTGTTTAAGTCATTGTTTTCTGCTGGACTCATCGGAGCCGTCCATTGTGTGAGGTTGTGTATTATCCCCTCAGCCTCTCTGTCTACCTCACTCAGAGGAGAATTATACAGGAGAATTACTTATGTGGCTTGGAATTCCACCCAATCAGAGCACAGCCTTACTCCACCAATCCGGTGAGACCACATTCCCTGGGATGAGTGCTCGGGAGATATGAGAAGGGACTGTTGGAGTCACCAGGTTGTTATTTTGCTACATGGCTTTATCTAGGGGTTTCGATCCTGGTTGGAAGTCCATTACCAGTTTAGGCACTTCAGTGCCGGCTATGGAATCAGAAACTGGATTATATTGTGCAGGAGCATCACCGAAGATCCTAGGATTCGGCTGGAAGAAACCCAGGATGGGACGATACGGTTACCTGACTACGGACTTTGCTGTGCTCCTGAAGCTTCCTACACTTCCTGTCACTATCATATTCCCGGTGAGTGCCTGCCAAAAGCAGGGTGCTGCTTTGGTCTGGGGTATGTGGCCCTGGAAGCTCCGAGGGCCTGAATAGTCTACTCCCTGGTGAGCCAGCGGAAGGGTGAGACTCTGAGGCCTGTTACATTGTGTAGTTTGCATGGATTTGTGTTATTTGCCTTTGACTGTTGGGATCCAATAAAGTCTAATTATTGTGGTTTCCGCACCCTGTGTTGGCTGAGTCGTGTTCTGCCCACGGGTACGGAGTGCGGGCATTAGGTTGGGATGAGCCCTGATCCATGCAGTCTTTCTAAAGGCGGCCAGGCCAGCGGACAAGAGCACCCACTGACCCCCGTGTCTCCACAGGAGTGCGCCCACCACAGGAGAACACCCACTGATCCCCAGGTCTCCACAGGAGAGCATCCACTGACCCCGTGTCTCCACAGGAGAGTGCCCACTGATCCCCGTGTCTCCACAGGAGAGTGCCCACTGATCCCCGTGTCTCCACAGGAGAACACCCACTGATCCCCGTGTCTCCACAGGAGTGCACCCACTGACCCCCGTGCCTCCACAGGAGAGAACCCACTGACCCCCGTGCCTCCACAGGAGAGCGCCCACTGACCCCCCGTGTCTCCACAGGAGAGCGCCCACTGACCCCCGTGTCTCCACAGGAGAACACCCACTGACCCTCGTGTCTCAACAGGAGAGCACCGACTGATCCCCGTGTCTCCACACATTGCTCACATCGGCCTTTTAAGATTTGCCCATACATTGTCAATAGGATTGAGATCAGGGCTTTGTGATGGCCACTCCAAAACATTGGCTTTGTCATCCTTAAGCCACTTTGTCACCAGTTTGGCAGCTTCGGGTCATTGTCCATTTTTAAGACCCGTTCCCACCCAAGCTGTAAGTTCCTGGCTGATGTCTTGAGATGTTCCTCAGTATGGCCACATAATCTTCTCTCCTCATGATGCCATCTATTTTGTGAAGTTACCCGTCCCTCCTGCAGCAAAACAACCCCACAACATGATGCTGCCCCCATGTGTCACAGTTGGGATGATGTTCTTAGGCTTCAAAGCTTCTCCCTTTTTCCCCCAAACATAACGATGGTCATTATGACCAAACAGTGCAATTTTAGTTTCATCAGACCACAGGATGTCTCCACATATTAAGGTCTTTGTTCTCGTGCATGTGCAAACATTAATGTGGCTTTTCTATGTTTCTTTTGGAGTAAGGCTGCGGCCACACAAGCATTTAGCATCCAATGCGACAGCATCGGATGCGTTATGCTAATGACCCCGACTCCCGCTCTGCTGTTAGTGTGAGACCAGTGACATACTGTGATCTGATCCTGTGATCGGATCACAGCTGCAGAGGAGAGGGAGGGACTAATCCCCCATCTCCTCCATTATCAGCTAATGTGATTATTGCACGGCATTTCAGTATAATGCGAATGCAGTGTGATGTCTCTCTTGCACCCATGGACTTGTATGGGTGCGAGTGAAAACAGATCAAATTGCACTCACAGCATGCTGCGATGGTTTTCTCTGATTATGCCAAGAAAGAAATCGCAGCTGGGATTTTTTGTCTTATTCCACTCGGTCTGTTTTACTCTGTGAGGAAAGAGTTAACTTTTTTCACTGGTTAGAAAAATAATAGAAATTCATTCTCCTTTGCAAGAACAAGACCAGACTTATTTACGTAACAAACTTTGAGACCAAACTCAAGGACACAGAATGTTTTGACTTAGAAACAACTGAAAAACATCTTATTATGGGAAGAAGAAATGTTATAGACTGTTATGGGAATAAAAGTCATTATGTTAATTTCTCTTGCTGGGAACATGTAATCCACGCCTTTAATGAATGTAGATTAATGAATATGTATGTTGCATAGTTACGTCCTAATCAACTTTGTATAACTTTGTAATGTAAACAAAATCAATACAGTTCTATTTGGGAGCCGCACCTCTCCAGGTCTTATGTGTATAACAGCGTCTGCCTGTTTTCATTGAGGCTGGAATAGCAGAGGGGGGTTACCGGTACTCTCTTCGCATTCAGACATCGCTGGCAACAGCTGTGACCGTTAGGTCAACCTAACATTATCTGGCACCCGAAAAGCAGGGACCCTTGTGTCTAATCCCAGGATGCAGTGAACTGTCTTGCCATCCAGAGGAGGGGTGGACCAGACAAGGGGATGTGAGGAAAGAGTTAACATTTTTCACTGGCTTAGAAAAATAATAGAAATTCATTCTCCCTTGCAAGACCAAACCAGACTTATTTACGTAAAACTTTGAGACCAAAACTCAAGGACGCAGAATGTTTTGACTTAGAAACGACTGACAAACATCTTGTTACGGGAAGAAGAAACGTTATAGACTGTTATGGGAGTATAAGTCATTATGTTAATTTCTTTTGCTGGGAATATGTAATTCACGCCTTTAATGAATATTGTGAGACTCATGTGGGATTAGTGGATGAGGGCAGGTATATCTCACCCCGGTATCGGTCCTATGTGACTTAGCCTGGCCAGGATCACCTGGCTACTAATGGATTAATGGGAGGTGAAGGACGGAGGTAAAAGGAATCTGGGAAGTTGGGGGAGGGTCTCCATCTGGGAACACAGTAAGCCTGTCTGTGTAGGAGACACTTGTGAGGAGCAGTGCCTGATGTTTGTATGGTTTAGCTGGAAGGGAGAAGCCCTCCAGTTGGTAGTTAGGATAACACCGTGTATAGTTAGTGCCGGACAGGCAAGGATTTATTTTGTTGGTGTTTTTTTTTCTTTTTGTTTATGCTTCACTGCAATAAACCTGACCAAGCGTCAGTTACACCTTGAATTCGGCTGTCTGCCTGAGGTGAATGCGTGCCCTTTGAACCCAGCAAAGGCGATCCCGGAGCGTGTTATCACATTGTGGTGGAGAACGCGGGCAGCACGTTACAGCGCATCATAATGGATGACGTGGTGAAAGTGCTGGTACAATCCGCAGCTGTGCAGCAGGAGGCTAATCGCTTGATGTCGGCACAGTTGAAGGAACTGGTGGAATCGACGGTTAAAGACCGCCAACTTTTGCAGCAGGTGGCGCAGCGTCTGGCGACCGTACCGGAGAGTAATGTGGAGGCTGACCAGAGGGTGATTCATGTGAGTCGGTGCTGGCAGAAATTAACCACAGAGGACGATGTGGAAGCTTACCTGACCACGTTTGAACGGACGGCGGAGCGGGAAAAGTGGCCAAAGGAGCGATGGGCCGGCTTGCTTGCACCGTTTCTGGCAGGTGAGGCCCAAAAAGCCTACTTTGATCTTGAGCCTGAAGCAGCGCATGACTTTGATAAACTAAAAGCCGAGATCCTTGCCCGGCTGGGAGTGACGACGGCCGTGCGAGCACAGAGAGTTCATCAATGGACTTATCAGCCCGATAAACCACCGCGGTCACAGATGTTTGACCTCATTCACTTGACCAAGAAATGGCTACAGCCCGAGGTTTTGACGGCGCCAGAGATGGTACAAAGAATCGTTCTTGATAAATACCTAAGAGCTCTACCGCCATCTCTGAAGAGGTGGGTAAGCCATGGAAACCCCACGACAGCGGATCAGCTAGTGGATCTAGTGGAGCGTTATTCCTTGGCAGAAGGACTTATGGACGATGCTACACATCCTCGCTCTTCCCCTTCTCGACGAGGATCTGGTAAGACTGTTCCAGGGTCATGGGGAGGAGGAAAATATCCTAAGGCAGTGGAGGAGGAAAACAGGACTGCTGGCCCTGTGAGGGCTAAGGTGCCAAACTATGGTCTTAGCAAGGGGCCCGTGAGGTGTTTCCGCTGCCAGGAGGTGGGCCACATTGCTGCAAACTGTCCAGTAACTGCAGAACCGATGCAGTGTGATGTCACGGACTTTGAAAAACGCAGGGCTATGGTTGCACGGGTAGTGTGTGTTGCTGCATGTCAAGGCGATATGAAAAAACACCTGTGTGAAGTGTCCATTGATGGCAATACTGTTGTTGCACTATTAGACTCGGGAAGTGTGGTGACTCTGGTAAAGGCCAGTCTGGTAGCAGTCCCGATGGGACCGTCAGATAAATTTTCTGTGACATGTGTGCATGGAGACACCTGCTCGTACCTCACAACGGTCTCCTGCATTACTACGCCCTATGGGTCTGTGCATCATAAGGTGGGACTAGTACCAGCACTATTGCATGATATCATTTTGGGCAGGGATTTTCCCCACTTCTGGCAGTTGTGGGAGAACCAATTAGTACCCCAGGGTAGCCGCACGGATGATCCTTCTCCCACACCTTGTGTGGGCCCGGAGCCACTAGAGGATGCCCCACAAGAGGGTTCAGAGGAGGAATCCACTGAAAACAACCCCCAGTTCCCCTTTTCAGTTCTGGCGGGTGATTCTGATGAACCCGGGGCAGAGGCGGACACTGGTGGCTGTCCCCCTTCCTCTTGGCTGAATTTGGAAGTCCAGAAAGATGACTTCCAAAGTGAGCAAATGAGAGATCCTACCCTTTCTCAGGCTATAAAAAATGTTAAAATGATAAACGGGGTGTAGGTGGATGCAGGTACTAGGCTGTCTTACCCCTACATGGCACTGGAGAATGACTTTCTTCATCAGATAGAGAAGAAGGGGGATGACACAGTACAACGATTGGTTGTGCCGAGAGCCTACAGGCGGAGAGTGCTGGACCTGGCACACGGACACATGATGGGGGGACACCTGGGGGTCCAGAAAACTACCGAAAGGATATTACACTGTTTTGTTTGGCCCAGCATGCATCACGATATTCGCACCTATTGCGAGTCTTGTCCCGACTGCCAAATCTCTGCGCCTAGGCCCCGTTTCTGTAGCCCCTTAGTACCTCTGCCTATCATCGAGATCCCATTTGAGAGAATTGGGATGGATTTAGTTGGACCCCTCCCCAAGTCTGCACGAGGACACCAGCACATCCTTGTCATCTTGGATTATGCCACTCGTTACCCCGAGGCCATCCCTTTGCGTAACACGGCCACCAAGACCATTGCCAAGGAGCTGGTCATTGTGTTTAGTCGGGTTGGTGTCCCAAAACAAATACTCACAGACCAAGGAACCCCCTTTATGTCTAAAGTAATGAAAGAACTCTGCAGGCTGTTACAAATAGCACAGTTACGCACCTCCGTGTATCACCCTCAAACGGACGGACTGGTCGAACGGTTTAACAAAACTTTGAAACAGATGCTCCGTAAGGCGATAGACAAGGACGAGAAGAACTGGGACTACTTACTCCCGTATTTGCTTTTTGCCATCCGGGAGGTGCCCCAGTCTTCCACCGGGTTCTCTCCTTTCGAGCTTCTGTACGCCCGACGTCCCCGTGGACTGTTAGATGTCGCTAAAGAAACCTGGGAGGGACAGATCACCCCGTTCAAAAGCGTAATAGACCATGTAACCCAAATGCAGGACCGTATTGCGGCGGTGATGCCCATCGTTAAAGAGCATATGATACAGGCTCAAGGAGCATAGAAAAGGATTTATGATAGGGGGGCCAAGATCCGTACTTTTGCACCCGGAGATAGGGTGTTGATCCTGGTCCCCACGGCAGAAAGCAAATTTCTGGCAAAGTGGCAAGGCCCCTTTGAAATTAAGGAACGGGTGGGTGAGGTAAACTACAAAGTGTACCAGGCTGGTAAAAGGAAGCCTGAACAGATTTATCACGTGAATCTGATAAAACCCTGGAAGGACCGTCCAGCTCTGTCAGCAGGTCTGGCCCTTCCGGTCTGCAAGCAGACCATACCGGATGTCGGGACGGCGGAGACTCTGTCGGAGCGGCAAAAGACCGACGTCAAGCAGTTTGTAATCAACAATCACAAGTTTTTCTCGGAAAAGCCCGGGCAGACCACTCTCATTAAACATGACATCATAACAGAGCCTGGGGTAACAGTTCAGGTAAAGCCCTACCGAATACCGGAAGCTCGGCGGGAAGCTGTCTCTCGAGAAGTGAAGACCATGTTAGAGTTAGGTGTAATCGAGGAATCGCATAGCGCCTGGTCGAGTCCGATTGTGTTAATACCGAAACCAGACGGCTCCATTAGATTCTGCAATGACTTCAGGAGATTAAATGCGGTCTCCAAATTTGATGCATACCCTATGCCACGGGTCGATGAATTAATAGATCGGCTTGGAAAAGCCCGGTATATCACGACCCTAGACTTAACGAAGGGCTATTGGCAGATCCCGCTAACAGAGGCCGCTAAAGAGAAAACCGCGTTTTCTACACCGGAAGGTTTATACCAGTATGTGTATATGCCGTTTGGACTACACGGGGCACCGGCAACCTTTCAAAGGTTGATGGACCGAGTCCTGAGGCCCCATAGGCAGTATGCTTCTGCGTATTTGGATGACATAGTCATTTACAGCCTGGACTGGGAGACGCACCTCCAGAAACTAGAGGCTGTGATTGAGGACCTGCGGGAGGCGGGTCTAACAGCAAACCCCAAGAAATGTCATATCGGGCTGGAAGAAGCCCGGTATTTGGGATACGTAATTGGGAGGGGAATTGTTAAACCCCAGATTGACAAGATACAAGCCATTCAGAGCTGGCCACAACCAGTCAACAAGAAGCAGGTGAGAGCTTTTTTGGGGATAGCCGGCTACTACCGACGGTTCATTCCCAATTTTGCGGCTACCGCTGTTCCCCTGACGGACCTTACCAAAGGGAAAGACTCTGTCATGATCAAATGGACCACGGCAGCCGAAGAAGCCTTCCATAACTTAAAACTAGCTCTTTGCTCTCAACCTGTGCTAATGACTCCTGACTTCCGCAGCGAGTTCGTGGTCCAAACGGACGCTTCTGATGCCGGTATAGAGGCTGTATTGTCACAACTGAAGGACGGAGAGGAACATCCGGTCCTTTATCTTAGTCGGAAACTTAATAAGCATGAACGCAACTATGCCATAGTGGAAAAAAAATGCTTAGCCATTAAGTGGGCTCTAGAGTCCCTTAAATATTACTTGATTGGAAGGAAGTTCCGGCTGATCACTGACCATGCCCCTCTCAAGTGGATGCACTTGAATAGGGAACGGAATGGCCGAGTGACCCGGTGGTTCCTTGCACTTCAGGCCTACCGTTCTACAGTGGAGCACCGCCCGGGGGTGCGGATGGGGAATGCTGATGCCCTGTCTCGTGTGCACTGTTTTGTGGGTGCTGTTGCTCAGCTGCAGTGGTCTGAGCAGAGGGGGGGGATATGTGAGACTCATGTGGGATTAGTCGATGAGGGCAGGTATATCTCACCCCGGTATCGGTCCTATGTGACTTAGCCTGGCCAGGATCACCTGGCTACTAATGGATTAATGGGAGGTGAAGGACGGAGGTAAAAGGAATCTGGGAAGTTGGGGGAGGGTCTCCATCTGGGAACACAGTAAGCCTGTCTGTGTAGGAGACACTTGTGAGGAGCAGTGCATGATGTCTGTATGGTTTAGCTGGAAGGGAGAAGCCCTCCAGTTGGTAGTTAGGATAACACCGTGTATAGTTAGTGCCGGACAGGCAAGGATTTATTTTGTTGGTGTTTTTTTTGTTTATGCTTCACTGCAATAAACCTGACCAAGCGTCAGTTACACCTTGAATTCGGCTGTCTGCCTGAGGTGAATACGTGCCCTTTGAACCCAGCAAAGGCGATCCCGGAGCGTGTTATCACAATATGTATGTTGCATAGTTACGCCCTAATCAACTTTGTATAACTTTGTAATGTAAACAAAAACAATACAGTTCAATTTCGGAGCCACACATCTCCAGTCTTATGTGTATAACACAGACACGTGTTAATCCCAGGACGCAGTGAACTGTCTTGCCAAGCCGAGGAGGAGGTGACCAGACGTGGGGACCAGAAACACCTGGCCAGGTAAGAGTTGAACCTTATTCTTCTCTTTTTGCTCCCCATCTCTGTTCAATTCCCTCCTCAACGTGCGAGAGGTACACTGTGACTAGATACTGGGTTATTGGCGGGTTTCTACTGAACTTTGAGAGAGAGATCCTTGCCAGCAGATGTTTTCTGTGCCTTGTTTGTTTTGCTGCCCCTCTGTGCTTTATCTCCGTGTGTCTGCTCTCTTGCGGTTTGCTTCTGTGCTGTTGTCCTTGTTGGTTGTCATAGATCCCATACATCAGTGAGTGTTGAAAGGGAATAGTGTACCTGCTCTGTCCAGGCGATGTGATATTCACTGCCCTAGTGTTAGTGGGAATAACTCTGTTTGCCATTGCTATCGGATATACATACCTCCCAACCGTCCCGGATACAGCGGGACAGTCCCTCTTCTGAGCCTTTGATCCCGAGTCCCGCCCGTGAGGCTGTTTGTCCCGTGCTCCACCCACCCACTGTAGCCCCGCCTCGCTGTTTCTCCCTTCTATTCATTACAGAGTCGAGAGTCGGAGCGCGCACCTTGAAACTCGTGTGACTGCTGCTGAGGTATGAATCACCCCCTGCAGCAGAGCGACCCCCCCCCCTCCCCCAGAGCGGACATCCCCAGCCCGGAGTGGATCCCCTGCAGCAGAGCGACCCCCCCCCCTCCCCCAGAGCGGACATCCCCAGCCCGGAGTGGATCCCCTGCACCAGAGCCGATCCCCCCCTCCCCCAGAGCGGACATCCCCAGCCCGGAGTGGATCCCCGGCTGCACCAGAGCCGACCCCCCCCCCCCTCCCCCAGAGCGGACATCCCCAGTCCCGGAGCCTGCATTTCTCTGCAGCTGTTCTCTGACTCCCCGTGTGCGGCTTCTCACTGCTGCAGACACACGGGGAATCAGGACGCTGAGGAGACCGTGCAATCAGCGCTTCTCTCTCCTGCAGATAGCACTGGCCAGTAATGACCTATGCAGAGTGACATCTGCAGGCTTCTATTAGCTTACCGATCAGTGGTCTCCTGCCTGTGGAGCTGCTGGGTCCTAGCTTCCCAACAGCTTCAGCTCTGCTTTATCCTGGCTCCCCTACCAGTTAAAGGGAACCTGTCAGCAGAAATTTCACAATAAAAATAAAAGATTCCCCACTGCAGCTCCTGGGCTGCTTCTAGAAAGGTTCCTGTTGCTATTGTGCCCCCTTTGAGACCTTCAAAAATACTTTATGAAGTCTTACCTTTTTGTATGCAAATGTGTTTTTATGGTCACGGTGGCGGGCTGTCTGGCGTCCGTTATTCCCCCTCCTGCCGCTTTACGCAGTCCCCCATTGCTCATTTACATACACAAGGACGCGTTCCTCATGTAACTGTCCTCCCGAAGTTTTGCGCATGTGAACGCTTTTTCAGGTGATTGCGCAGGCGCGAGATTATGGGCGGCGCTGTGATTGTCATCAGCAGCGTTAACCAAGTACCCGCCCATAATCTCATGCCCGCACTTTTCCCTCTGACTCCACCGTTATGCGCAAGCGCTGGCCATATGAACCATGTTACCTATAACCGCTTGCACGAGATTATGGGCGGGTACTTGGATGACTTTGCTGATGACAATCACAGCACCGCCCATAATCTCGCGCCCACGGTAATAGGTAACATGGTTCATATGGACAGTGCTTGCGCATAACGGTGGAGGCAGAGTGAGAAGCGTGGGCACGAGATTATGGGTGGGTACTTGGATGACGCTGCTGATGACAATCACAGCGCCGCCCATAATCTCGCGCCTGCGCAATCACCTCAAAAGCGTTCACACTTTGCACAGTGCTCACTCCCGCTAGAGTGGCACTGGGCATGCACAAAACTTCAGGAGGACAGTTACATGAGGAAGGCGTCCTCATGTATGGAAATGAGCAATGGGGGACGGCGTACAGCGGCAGGAGGGGGAATAACGGACGCCAGACAGCCCACCCCCGTGACCATAAAAACAGATTTGCATACAAAAAGGTAAGACTTCATAAAGTATTTTTTTAGGTCTCAAAGGGGGCACAATAGCAACAGGAACCTTTCCAGAATGCAGCCCAGGAGCTGCAGAGGGGAATCTTTTATTTTTTTTGCTAAATTTCTGGTGACAGTTTCCCTTTAAAGGGAACCTATCAGGTGCAATCTGCACTCAGAGCCAGGAGCAGTTCTGGGTGTATATTGATAATCCCTCCCTAACTGTCCCTGTATACACTAGCATAGATAAAGGCAGCTATAGAAAAAGTATTTTTAAAGAGCTTATATCTTATGCTAATTAGCGCGGGGACTAGTCCCAAGGGCGTTACTTCACTTGGCTAGTCGGCTCACATAGCATGTTAGTACTCACACAGGGGCGTAATAACATGCTAACATGCTATGTGAGCCGACTAGCCAAGTGAAGTAACGCCCTTGTGACTAGTCCCCGCGCTCATTAGCATAAGATATAAGATCTTTAAAAATATTTGTTCTTGATCTCTTTATCTATGCTAGTGTATACAGGGACGGTTAGGCAGGGATTAGCAATATGTACCCAGAACTGCTCCTGGCTCGGAGTGCATATTGCACCTGACAGGTTCACTTTAAAGGGAACCTGTCACCAGATTTGGGGCCTATAAGCTGCGGCCACCACCAGTGGGATCTTATATACACATTCTAACATGCTGCATACCTCCCAACTGTCCCGGATACAGCGGGACTTTCACGCTTTACGTTGTTTGTCCCGTTGCCACGGGCGGGACGGCCGGCTCCCGGGCTCCGCCCACCCACTCTCTCTCCGCCTCCCTGCTGTTCCCTCCTACCATCCTAGTAGACGTGGCATAGAGAGGAGCGCTGCCTGTGCTGCTGCTGGTACAGTAAACGAATCTCCCCAGCGCTGATTTCCCTCCCTCCCCCCTCACCCCCGGCCGGAGCCTGTCTGTGCGGTCGGCCGGCCGCCTGTCTGTGCGGCCGGCCGCCTGTCTGTGCGGGCGCCCCCCTGCCGCCTGTCTGTGCGGGCGGCCGGGCGCCTGTCTGTGCGGGCGGCCGGCCGCCTGTCTGTGAAGGCGACCGGCTGCCTCTCTGTTCAGGCCGCCTCTTTGTGCGGTCGGCCCGCGCCTCTCTGTGCGGCGGCCCGCCACCTGTCTGTGCGGGCGCCCCCCGCTGCCTGTCTGTGCGGGCGGCCCGCCGCCTCATTGTGCGGGCGGCCGGCCGCCTCTCTGTGCGGGCGGCCCGCCGCCTGTCTGTGAAGGCGGGCGGCCGGCCGGCTGCCTGTCTGTGAAGGCTACCGGCCGCCTCACTGTGCGGGCGACCGGCCGCCTCACTGTTGCTGCCTGCGTGTCCGTGCTGGAGGCCCGCCGGCTGCCTGCGTGTCCGTGCTGGAGGCCCTCCGGCTGCCTGCGTGTCCGTGCTGGAGGCCCGCCGGCTGCCTGCGTGTCCGTGCTGGAGGCCCGCCGGCTGCCTGCGTGTCCGTGCTGGAGGCCCGCCGGCTGCCTGCGTGTCCGTGCTGGAGGCCCGCCGGCTGCCTGCGTGTCCGTGCTGGAGGCCCGCCGGCTGCCTGCGTGTCCGTGCTGGAGGCCCGCCGGCTGCCTGCGTGTCCGTGCTGGAGGCCCGCCGGCTGCCTGCGTGTCCGTGCTGGAGGCCCGCCGGCTGCCTGCGTGTCCGTGCTGGAGGCCCGCCGGCTGCCTGCGTGTCCGTGCTGGAGGCCCGCCGGCTGCCTGCGTGTCCGTGCTGGAGGCCCGCCGGCTGCCTGCGTGTCCGTGCTGGAGGCCCGCCGGCTGCCTGCGTGTCCGTGCTGGAGGCCCGCCGGCTGCCTGCGTGTCCATGCTGAATGGGTGTGGATGGGGAGTGGATATGGGCGTGACTGTGAAATGGGTGTGGTTAGGGGGCGTGGCCTACAAAATTTGCCGCGGCGCGCTATGCGCGCCGCAAACTTTGTCCCTCTTTTCCTTCTTTAAAAGTTGGGAGGTATGGATATAGAGTGTACCTTTGGTACAAGAAGGGTAACCCAGCACCATTTAACATACTCAGCCCCCTCTGAACAGTTAGGACACCACCTTTCAGTAGGAATACAGATCAAGAGTCAGTCTCTGGGTACTTCCAGGAAAGGTGGTTCTAGACCTCACCTTAGTTAGGAAAACAAAAGGAGTTAAGGCTGCTTTACACGGTACGACCGATTGTGAAATTTCACAATCGATCGTACCCGCCCCCGTCCTTTTTGCGTCACGTGCAAATCGCTGCCCGTGTCGCACAAAGTCAGTAACCCCCGTCACACATACTTACCTCTCGTGCGACCTCGCTGTGGGCGGCGAACGTCCACTTCCTGGAGTGGGAGGGACGTTCGGCGTCACAGCGACGTCACACGGCCGCCGGCCAATGGAAGCGGAGGGGCGGAGATGAGCGGGACGTAAATATCCCGCCCACCTCCTTCCTTCACATAGCCGGCGGCGGCCGCGTGACGCAGGTGAGCTGCTGTTCATCGTTCCCCGGGGTGTCACACGGAGCGGCGTGTGCTACCCCGGAAACGATGAACTACTAAATTAAACGATATTATGGAACCTAGCGAGCAGTACACGACTCACGATTTGTGAGCGATACTGCGTCGCTAGGAGGTGTCACACAGGCCGGCTTCGCCAGCGATGCCGGATGTGCGTCACAAAAACCGTGACCCCGACGATCTATCGCACGATAAATCTTCTGGTGTAAAGCAGCCTTTAGTCTCTTGAGTACTTCCAGGATAGGTAGCACAAACTCAATCATGAACCAGATGCAACCTTATTGGGTAGCCCCCGGCTTCAGACAATACGCCTCCAAGAGAATAAAAGCTTGTCACATCTGTCAACAACACAATCCAGACCAGCTAACTAAAACCCCGCAAAGACACATGCCAAAGACGTTTGCCCCATTTCAAAGAGTACAAATAGACTATATACAGTTGCCAAAGCATGGCATCTACGAGTTTGTACTTGTCTGTGTAGACCTCTTCTCAGGATGGCCAGAGGCCTACCCTGTAAGCTCAGCCACGGCCCGAATTACAGCAAAAAAATTGGCCTGTGAGCTGGTGCCTCGGTTTGGACTCCCTGAAGTCATAGTCAGACCGAGGTACTCATTTCACTGGACAAGTTTTCCAGAACACCTGTGCCCTGTTAGGCATTCAGTCAGCCTTACACACACCTTACCACCCACAGTCATCAGGGAAAGTGGAAAGGTTAAATGGAACGCTAAAGCTCCTAAAGCTGCGCTCTCCCACTGCTCGGGTCCGGCTGCCGCTGCTGCTGCGGCCTGCTGCTGCTCGGTGGCTCGAGCGATGGGCCGGATCCCGGGGACTCGAGCGGCGCTCCTCGCCCGTGAGTGAAAGGGGTTTGGTTTTTGGGATAGTTTATTGTCCGTGACGCCACCCACGGTTGTGGTGATTTGTAGGAACACCACCGCTGCTCTGTATGGGAATCCCGGGAGCTGTGACAGGGAGCAGCAAAGTTGTTAGTTCTCCCTTCCGTGGGTAGGGGGTGGTTGTCCCGGGGCCCAGTGAGGAGTTGGAGGATGAGGGATGGTGGGGCCGGTGCAGGGCTTGGCGGGGTGCAGGGACGCGGGGGCAGCGCTGTGCCTCACGGCACTGTGGTACTCACTCAGCCTGAGACGGTGACACAGTTCTCGGTAAAACACACGGCTGGAAAGACGGTTCCCACGGACGGCTGCTGTTGCTTTTCCCCGGTAGTTGACGGTGACGGTCCCTTTTCCTGCACCTAAGTCTATGTTGGTAGCGATGGGTTCCCACCGGTAACCCGCTCCCCGGCTTGGATATGTGCCGGAGGAGCCCCTCTTTGCCCGCAGGCGCTGGCCCTGAGAAACTGGTGCCTTGGCGGTGGCGGTGTCTCTCTCTAACGGTCGGACTGTTGCCTTCAATCGGGACTTGGTTGTTGGGAGACCCAGAGGTCCCCTTCACTGACGGATTTGGCAAATTCACGGCGACTCCTAGCCTTGCCGGGATCCGAAAGGCCCCTGCCAATGGTGCTGGCTTCTCTTCGTATACCGCTCCGGTACCGCCGGGCCACCACCCGTCCACGGTCCTTTCGGCAACCTCCAAGTAGCCTCTCCTGCAGACAGTCACCGCCGTCTGCTGACCTTGCTGTTCTCAGTCCGGGGCACACACCCGGACCAACTTCAGGCTTTCTCAACTGTCACTTTCTCTGTCACTACTCTCACTGTCCTCCTTCTCCTTCCTCTCTTGCTCCTCTACCACTTCACTCTTAACTCTCACTCTCCCTAAACTCTTCTGCCTGGTTTTCCCGCCTCCAGGGCTGTGAACTCCTCGGTGGGCGGAGCCAACCGCCTGGCCCACCCCCTGGTGTGGACATCAGCCACTGGAGGAAGGCAACAAGGATTTTTGTGTAGCTTTGGTGTACCTATCCGGGGTGTAGGGTGTGGTGGTGTCATGACCTGTGACCCCTGGCTTGCCCAGGGCGTCACACACGCACCTGTGACAGCCTCTTCTATGCCATACTTAGCCATACCAGTCCCAATAAATGAAGTGTTCCAATGGGGAGGCTGTTACAATAGACTATCAGTCAATGACACCAAGTATCAAAAACTGTGGAACACTAGTGTGCCCATATAAATAGTAGGATGGGTAGATTTCCCCTGGTGGCAAGGCAACCTTACTACTGGCCTTTCCAGAACCCAGCAATATTTAGCCTTTGAAGGAAGCAGCTGGGTACCCCGTAATTACACAAAAACACCTACTTTGGGCAAGATTCCAACAGAAGGAATCAAAATAAGTTTTGGGCAAACCTCTGACAGTACAGATGCATTTAAACCCTTGCTGTTAGAGAGACATCTGCATGACCATGGGTGGGTATACAATTCATTGCTTCCAGAAGGCACAAATGATACTTGTTACTCCCAACCCGGAAATTTATGGTACAATGATTCTGACCCATATGTGCCTGGCCGAGAAACCTGTGGTGAACCGTCTGCAGGCTATTGTAGTCCCCTAGGCCAACTTCACGGATGATGTATGCTCAGCAACATATTGGCCTTTATAGATATAGTACATAGACTCATATTACAACATTCTGCCATCTGGGATCTCCCACCGCAAACCTACTGGGTTTGTGGTTACAATGCCTACAAATGGCTACCAGTAGGAGTAAATGGCACCTGCACCTTGGCCCGTGTGACCCCTGCCACCTTCATTATCAGTACCACTGACATACCGGCAGGGAAAATGCCTCTCCACCTACTGATAAAGAGAGCGGCAGACAACAAAGACAGGCCTAGTGGCCGACCTCATGTGGTTCAAATGAGCCATGTCAACAAATTTTTCAGTTCTCTTTTTATCTATCCCATGATAATGCAGATGTATGATAAGTTGGTGGACAGCACCGACTATCTTGATGATCAAATTTTTGAGGTTCTCCAAGCAGTAAATAGTACCATTGCCATACAGAGACAATTAATCATTGTAACCAACCAACATACTTTGGTACTGGATTACCTCACTGCAGCCCAAGGCGGGATGTGCCAAATAATAGGCCCCAGCTGTTGTCACTACATAGATCCAAAAGAAACCTTAAAAGCCCAAGCCAGTTTAACTGAGATACAAAAGCTGAGGAAAAAAACATGATGAGGAGGTACTCAGAAGCTCAGATGCTTGGTGGAGCAATAGCTTCTCAATGTTCAACCCTGCAAACTGGTTTAAGGGAATAGGAGGATGGTTCATGGGGATACTGCAATCAGTGTTCCAAGTGTTACTCTGTTTATTAGTTGCTTATGTAGTGTTCAAGTTGCTAATGGCTTTGTTTTCCCGCTGCTTGAAGCAATGTAGATACAATGATTATTCAGCACCCGTATGAAATCACTAATATGCCTTTTTTCTCTTCTCTACTCTTTCCTCTAGAAATCACCTTAGCGTATCATGATGAGACTCCTATAGAGAGGCATGCAGGCAGTCCTCTGGGTGATGGATGTGGACGACACTCCCTGGGCAACCCACGGCTCAGAAAGTATCTGGAGGCTAGCCTGCTCGCTCTATATTCCACAGCTTCTCGATGGCCCCCTGTCCATCATTCACGCCAATAGGGGGGATTGTGAGGAAAGAGTTAACCTTTTTCACTGGCTTAGAAAAATAATAGAAATTCATTCTCCCTTGCAAGACCAAACCAGACTTATTTACGTAAACTTTGGGACCAAAACCCAAGGACGCAGAATGTTTTGACTTAGAAACGACTGACAAACATCTTGTTATGGGAAGAAGAAACGTTATAGACTGTTATGGGAGTATAAGTCATTATGTTAATTTTTTTGCTGTGAATATGTAATTCACGCCTTAATGAATATGTATGTTGCATAGTTACGCCCTAATCAACTTTGTATAACTTTGTAATGTAAACAAAAACAATACAGTTCAATTTCGGAGCCACACATCTCCAGTCTTATGTGTATAACAGCGTCTGCCTGTTTTCATTGAGCTGGAATAGCCGAGTGGGGGGGTCACCGTTACTCTCTTCGCATTTGGACATCGCTGGCAACAGCTGTGACCGTTAGGTCAACCTAACAGGGACCAGAAACACCTGGCCAGGTAAGAGTTGAACTTTATTCTTCTCTTTTTGCTCCCCATATCTGATCTCCTCTCTCCTCATCGTGGAAGAGGGACACTGTGAGTAAGAAGCTGGGTTATTGGCGGGTTTCTACTGAAGTCTGAGAGAGCTTTAGCCAGCAGATGTTTTCTGTGCCTTGTTTGTTTCTCTGCCCCTCTGTGCTTTGTCTCTGTGTGTCTGCTCTCCTGCGTTTTGCTTCTGTGCTGTTGTCCTTGTTGGTTGTCATAGATCCCATACATCAGTGAGTGTTGAAAGGGAATAGTGTACCTGCCCTGTCCAATGGATGTGTTATTCACTACCCTAGTGTTAGTGGGAATAACCCTGTTTGCCATTGCTATCGGATATAGAGTGTACCTCTGGTACAAGAAGGGTAACCCAGCACCATTCAACATACTCAGCCCCCTCTGAACAAAGTTAGGACACCACATTTCAGTAGGAATACAGATCAAGGGTCAGTCTCTGGGTACTTCCAGGATAGGTGGTTCTTGACCTCACCTTAGGTAGGAATACAAATAAGGAGTTAAGCTGGTGTCACACTAAACGACAGCGACAACGACGTCGCTGTTACGTCACCATTTTCGGTGACGTAACAGCGACCTTGTAAGTCGCTGTTATGATCGCTGCTTAGCTGTCAAACACAGCAGAAGCAGCGATCATAAGGTCGCTGTGCTACATGTTCAGAGAGCAGGGAGCCGCGCTTAGCGCTGGCTCCTTGCTCTCCTGCAGCACACATCGGGTTAATTAACCCGATGTGTGCTGCAGCTACATGTCACAGTTCAGAGAGCAGGGAGCCGCGCTTAGCGCTGGCTCCTTGCTCTCCTGCAGCACACATCGGGTTAATTAACCCGATGTGTGCTGCAGCTACATGTCACAGTGCAGAGAGCAGGGAGCCGCGCGCACTGCTTAGCGCTGGCTCCTTGCTCTCCTTGCTACAGTATGCATCGGGTTAATTACCCGATGCATACTGCAGCCACATGTCACAGTGCAGGAGCCGGCGCTGGCAGCAAGAGCGGAGGCTGGTAACCAGCGTAAACATCGGGTAACCAGGGAAAGGTCTTCCCTTGGTTACCCGATGTTTACGCTGGTTACAGCTTACCGCAGCTGCCAGTGCCGGCTCCTGATCGCTTCATTTCGTCGCTCTCTCGCTGTCACACACAGCCATGTGTGTGTCACAGCGGGAGAGTGACGACCAAAAAATGAAGCTGGACATTCAGCAACGACCGGCGACCTCACAGCAGGGGCCAGGTCGTTGCTGGATGTCACACACAGCGACAGCGACGGGACGTCGCTGCAACGTCACAGAAAATGGTGACGTAGCAGCGACGTCGTTGTCGTCGTCGTTATGTGTGACACCAGCTTTAGTCTCTGAGTATCTCCAGGATAGGTAGGTCTAGTCCAAGGGACGTTCAAGGGTCTAAAAGCTGAAGAAGATAGAGGAAGAATGGGGTAAGGAATATGAAAGGACAGAAAAGCTGGATGCACCCTGCAACATCTCATTACGTGTTATCATCGCAAAAGAACAGCCAGTCAGTCCAAAGAAGTTTTCAAGGCATTTGGATTGAAAGGGAAGGATCAATTAGACCCCAACAAATGGGACACAATAAGAGCTACTAGAGCAGGAGTAATTGCAGATAAATCATGGACTAAACTAGTCAGAACTCTTTCTGACATGGCAAAAACAGCCCACGATCAAGGTTGGATATACCACGAAGAATCAGACACATGGGAAGAAACTGGGAAGAAGGCTACTAAGGATCCGCAGCCTCCTCCGTACCTGTCAACTACTCCTGCAACAACTCCAAAAATAGCAGGATCCTCGGAATGGACCTGCATAAACTGTGGCCAACAAAATCCAGACTGGAGTGAAACATGCCTAGCCTGTGGAGCCCCACAGCACAAGCTACAAGCCACAGCACCAGTGCCTCTTTATCCCGTAGTAGAAAGAAGACTCCTAATAAGACCACCTGTTAATCCACAAAACCCAGATGCAGTTACTCGTACGTATGATGACTACGTACCCTGGACTCCAGCCGAGCAGATGGCTTTCCTGCAAAATGCTCCAGACCCGACTAGAAACCCAGTCAGTTTTTCACGTTACCTGAACCAAATACAGGTCTCCTACAGAAGCACTTGGTTGGACATGGAGGGCTTATGTAGAGTTAAAATGTCCCCTGAGATGTATGCCAAACTCACTGCCCATCTGACAGGACATGTTCCAGCTGATACCCGTAATGTGGAATCGGGCCAAGACTTCATGACAAGACTCAATCTCTTCTGCGCCCAGGAGCAACGAACTAAGGGCACAATGGGACCAGTGCATCAAGGTCCTGTGGAGAATGTCAGCTCATTGTACTACAGATTGATGCAGTCATTCGCAGATGAAGGGCTGGACTTACAAGCAGCCGCAGTGAGGTAATCCAGTACCAAAGTATATTGGTTGGTTACAATGATTAATTGTCTTTGTATGGCAATGGTACTATTTACTGCTTGGAGAACCTCACAAATTTGATCATCAAGATAGTCGGTGCTGTCCACCAACTTATCATACATCTGCATTATCATGGGATAGAGAAAAAGAGAACTGAAAAATTTGTTGACATGGCTCATTTGAACCACATGGGGTCGGCCACTAGGCCTCTTTGTTATCTGCTGCTCTCTTTATCAGTAGGTGGAGAGGCATTTTTCCTGCCGGTATGTCAGTGGTATTGATAATGAAGGTGGCAGGAGTCAAGTGGGCTAGGGTGCAGGTGCCATTTACTCCTACTGGTAGCCATTTGTAGGCATTGTAACCACAAACCCAGTAGGTTTGCGGTGGGAGATCCCAGATGGCAGAATGTTGGAGTATGAGTCTATGTACTATATCTATAAAGGCCGATATGTTTCTGAGCATACACCATCCGGGAAGTTGGCCTAGGGGACTACAATACCCTGCGGATTGTTCACAGGTTTCACGGCCAGGCACATATGGGTCTGAATCATTGCACCATAAATTTCCAGGTTGGGAGTAACAAGTATCATTTGTGCCTTCTGGAAACAATGAATTGTGTGTCCACCCATG
Source organism: Anomaloglossus baeobatrachus (assembly GCF_048569485.1). NCBI lineage: Eukaryota > Metazoa > Chordata > Amphibia > Anura > Aromobatidae > Anomaloglossus > Anomaloglossus baeobatrachus. The sequence continues at coordinate 2,052,424 of NC_134364.1, read as the reverse complement.
GTCATGCAGTGTCTCTCTAACAGCAAGGGTTTAAATGCATCTGTACTATCAGAGGTTCGCCCAAAACTTATTTTGATTCCTTCTGATGGAATCTTGCCCATAATAGGTGTTTTTGTGTAGTTACGGGGTACTCAGCTGCTTCCTTCAAAGGCTAAATATTGCTGGGTTCCGGGAAGGCCGGTAGTAAGGTTGCCTTGCCACCAGGGGAAATCTACCCATCCTACTATTGATATGGGCACACTAGTGTTCCACAGTTTTTGATACTTGGTGTCATTGGAACTGATAGTCTGATAGACTGATAGTCTATTGTAACAGCCTTCCCATTGGAACACTTTGTTTATCGGGACTGATATGGCTAAGTAAGGCATGGAGGAGGCTGTCACAGGTGCGTGTGTACATATCCAGCAGTCTGTGATCTCAAGTTTTTCAGCTAATGATGGGTCTCAAATGAATTCTGCCGTGGTGTAGAAGGCCCCAAAAAGGGAGTACACATAGAGATACAGTCATATGAAAAAGTTTGGGCACCCCTGTTAATGTTAACCTGTTTTCTTTATAACCATTTGGGTTTTTGCTATTTCAGTTTCATATATGTAATAACTGATGGACTGAGTAATATTTCTGTTTTGAAATGAGGTTTATTGTACTAACAGAAAATGTGCAATCCGCATTTAAACAAAATCTGACTGGTGCAAAAGTATGGGCACCTCAACATAAAAGTGACATTATTATTTTGTAGATCCTCCTTTTGCATAAATCCCAGCCTCTAGTCGCTTCCTGTAGCTTTTAATGAGTTCCTGGATCCTGGATGAAGGTATTTTTGACCATTCCTGTTTACAAAACAATTCCAGTTCAGGTAAGTTTGATGGTCGCCGAGCATGGACAGCCGCTTCACATCATCCCACAGATGTTCCATGATATTCTGGTCTGGGGACTGGGATGGCCATTCCAGAACATTGTAATTGTTCCTCTGCATGAATGCCTGAGTAGATTTGGAGCGGTGTTTTGGATCATTGTCTTGCTGAAATATCCATCCCCTGCGTAACTTCAACTTCGTCACTGATTCTTGCACATTATTGTCAAGAATCTGCTGATCCTGAGTTGAATCCATGCGACCCTCAACTTTAACAAGATTCCCGGTGCTGGCATTGGCCACACAGCCCCAAAGCTTGATGGAACCTCCACCAAATTTTACTGTGGGTAGCAAGTGCTTTTCTTGGAATGCCGTGTTTTTTTGCCTCCATGCATAACACCTTTTTGTATGACCAAACAACTCAATCTTTGTTTCATCAGTCCACAGGACCTTCTTCCAAAGTGTAACTGGCTTGTCCAAATGTGCTTTTGCATACCTCAGGCGACTCTGTTTGTGGCGTGCTTGCAGAAACTGCTTCTTTCGCATCACTCTCCCATACAGCTTCTCCTTGTGCAACGTGCGCTGTATTGTTGACCGATGCACATTGACACCATCTGCAGCAAGATGATGCTGCAGGTCTTTGGAGGTGGTCTGTGGATTGTCCTTGACTGTTCTCACCATTCTTCTTCTCTACCTTTCTGATATTTTCTTGGCCTGCCACTTCTGCGCTTAACAAGAACTGTGTGAAGATGTAATTTACCCTCTCACTGTATATGCTGTACAGATTCCTATTTCAAGCTGGGTTCATTGTCTTATTTGAACTACTTCTGTGTACATTTCTATTGTTGTAGGTAATCACCCCCCTAAAATGCAAGGTTATATCCTCTTGAGGCACTTCCATCCCTGGGAGTAGGGGGAGGTGGGCCTAGAGTCCAACTAGTGTAAACTCTGCTTACCTGGGAGATTCAGGCAGAGTGAGCTGAAACTTGAAGGGAGCAGGAGCTCCAGCCTGTGTGGCTGTGGACACGGACGGAGCTAGGCCTGTGTGGCGGCCCGTGGGATTGTGTGGAACTCTTTGGACTACTGTAAGGACGATTGCTTTGTAATCCGGTCCGAGGATTGTCGGGAAGGGCCCCCGAATCTGTTTTACGTGGACTTATCGTGTGCTGTTCCAGTGTTCTTGTGAATAAATCTGTTGGATCGTTCCTCGGCCTGTTGTCTCTCCTTGCTCTGCTGTACACCCCGTCACAAACTGGTTGGCAGCGGCGGGATCAGAGCAGAAGAAATGGAGGACAACAGCCAATCGACGTCTGAAACCAGAACCTCAGGATACAGGAACTGGACTGTGGCGAGTCTACAAACAAAGGCCCGTGAATTAGGTGTCGGCTACAAAGGACTCTCTAAGGAGCAACTAATTGAGGCATTGGAACACGCTTGCCTGCAAGATGGCACCGAGGAACAATTTCCACAGCAAGGGGAGCAAAGACGGGAGCCGGAGGTGAATACCCAAAAAAGTCAATGGGTTGTGTGGTACAAGGAAAAGATGGCACTGCTTGGAGATGAGGCCACCATAGAAGATAAGAGGGAGGCCATGCGTGGAGCTGAAGAGAAGGAGCGCAGGATGGAGGAGATGGCATTGCTGGATAAGCAGCTCGCTGTGGAAGCCGCGAGAGGTTCCAGACAGACTGTAACCCCAGCACCCATCATGAGGGAACTTCCCAGAGTGTCCCGCAAAGACTTCAAGCAGTTTAATGAGGCTGCTGGTGACATTGAGGGCTTCTTCCAGGACTTTGAGCATCAGTGTCGATTAATGGAAGTCCCAGAAAGGGAGCGCGTCCGGCATCTGGTTGGGCTCTTAGAGGGTGGAGCTGCTGCAGCCTATAGAGCTATGGACCATCGGTGGAACTGTGAGTATGCGGATATTAAACAGACTATTCTAGAACATTATGCTGTAACGCCAGACACTTACAGGACTCAGTTCCGTACTCTAGCATGTGATGAGGAAGTGTCCTTCAAGATGTATGCCCACAAACTCAAACATCTGTGGCATCGTTGGTTGGAGGCAGAGGAGGCCTTAACCTTGGAGACCGTCCTCCAGGTCCTCCTAAAAGAGCAGTTTTACTTCAAGTGCCCCGCTGAGATCCGGGAATGGGTGCGTGAGAGAAAACCAGCGACAGTGGAGGAAGCTGCTGCTCTAGCTGATGAGGTGCTCACCATCAAGCCTCAGTGGAGGGTTCTGTTGGAGGATGGAGAGACGCCTAACAGCTCCACAACACCGGATGCCCCCAGTTATTCTGTCCCCATTGTTCCCCGTTCCTCTAAGCCACCACATGTTGATACCCGTGTTAATGTGCCTCCAGTTGCTTCTACTGCACTTTCTGGAATACGCCGGAGAGAGGAAGTAACAGAGCGCAGGTGTTATGTTTGTAGGCATCCCGGGCATTTGCAGGCCTCATGCCCAGCCAGGCCATGGAGGAATCATCCTCAAACCCCTACAGCACCTTCAGGTGGGAGCCGGCCTCCAAGTTCCCCTACCCCTTACCCAAGAGGACGCCTTGGATGGAGGGAGACCCAGCTCAGATGCTATCAATGTGGACAGCCAGGGCATCGGCAAGTCTCCTGCCCAGCTGTTCAAATGAGGACTGATCCTGCGCCCAATCGGATTGTTAATTATTTACAGCCCAGCGCCATGGAGGAAGATGTGGCACCGCTATGTGAGGACTGGCCTAGTGACTCAGCCCATGTTGCACCACCAGGAGTTTACGGGGTGCGACCTGCAGTTATGACGACTTCTGCTCATCGAGGTAAGCACTTGCAGGAGGTTGTGCTGGATGGACAGAGACTTGTTGGATTTTGTGACTCGGGTGCTTTCCTCACACTGGCTGATCCCCGAGTGGTTCGGCCTGAGGCAATCCATAGAGGACCTGGGATTGTCATTGAACTGGCTGGTGGACAATGGAGGACTATTCCCACAGCCACTGTGGATCTGAGCTTTGGTTTTGGGGTCAGGCGATGTGTGGTTGGGGTGATGGGTGGTCTGCCTGCAGCTGTTCTCCTGGGCAAATGATGTGGGAGAGCTACGATGCCAATTCGTGGCTGCATGAAGCCACATGTAAGTAACGCTCTGCCTGTGTGTACTTAACCAGTGACCTGTAGAGGTCCCTAGTACGTACACAAGTTGGGAGGGGGAGGGATTGTGAAGATGTAATTTACCCTCTCACTGTATATGCTGTACAGATTCCTATTTCAAGCTGGGTTCATTGTCTTATTTGAACTACTTCTGTGTACATTTCTATTGTTGTAGGTAATCACCCCCCTAAAATGCAAGGTTATATCCTCTTGAGGCACTTCCATCCCTGGGAGTAGGGGGAGGTGGGCCTAGAGTCCAACTAGTGTAAACTCTGCTTACCTGGGAGATTCAGGCAGAGTGAGCTGAAACTTGAAGGGAGCAGGAGCTCCAGCCTGTGTGGCTGTGGACACGGACGGAGCTAGGCCTGTGTGGCGGCCCGTGGGATTGTGTGGAACTCTTTGGACTACTGTAAGGACAATTGCTTTGTAATCCGGTCCGAGGATTGTCGGGAAGGGCCCCCGAATCTGTTTTACGTGGACTTATCGTGTGCTGTTCCAGTGTTCTTGTGAATAAATCTGTTGGATCGTTCCTCGGCCTGTTGTCTCTCCTTGCTCTGCTGTACACCCCGTCACAAACTGTACCTGTGTTCTTCCATTTCCTTACTATGTTCCTCACAGTGGAAATTGACAGTTTAAATCTCTGAGACAACTTTTTGTACCTTCCACTGAACAACTATGTTGAATAATCTTTGTTTTCAGATCATTTGAGGGTTGTTTTGAGGAGCCCATGATGCCACACTTCATAGGAGATTCAAATAGGAGAACAACTTGCAAGTGGCCACCTTAAATACCTTTTCACATGATTGAATACACCTGCCTATGAAGTTCAAAGCTCAATGAGGTTACAAAACCAATATAGTGCTTTAGTAAGTCAGTAAAAAGTAGTTAGGAGTGTTCAAATCAACAAATTGATAAGGGTGCCCATACTTTTGCACCGGTCAAATTTTGTTTAAATGTGGATTGCACATTTTCTGTTAGTACAATAAACCTCAGTCCGATCAAGAAATATTACTCAGTTTATCAGTTATTAGATATATGAAACTGAAATAGCAAAAACCCAAATTGTTATAAAGAAAAAAGGTTACATTAATAGGGGTGCCCAAACTTTTTCAGATGACTATACTTATCAGCAGTATTAGGCCTTCTTGCAGTGGCTGGCATGGACCCATGTTGATTTCCCCTCAAGTTTGATGGAGGTTGGAGTGGTCAGCTGGACAGTCAAAGGCCCTTCGAATCGTGGCTCAAGGGTCTTTCTCACGTGCTTCTTTAGGTAGACCCGGTCACCGCGCTTTAAGGAGTGGGTTCCTGGAACTGCATCAGGATCAGGTAGAGAATAATAGACCCTTTGGTGGGTCTCAGTTAGTCTCTTCTGCAGAGAAACAACATAAGACGTTAGGCTATCACATTGCAGGTGTAACTCCTGTGGGAAGTAGCATCCTAATCTGGGTGCACTACCAAAGAGTATTTCAAAGGCTGAGAGCCTGTGCTTTCCCTGCGGGGTGGTCCTTACAGAGTAAAGAGCTATGGGGAGACATTCTGTCCATGGTCTACCAGTCTCCTCCACTGCCTTGGCTAGTTTGAGCTTTTGGAGTTCCACTTTCCCTGATGACTGTGGGTGGTAAGGTATGTGTAAGGCTGACTGAATGCCTAACAGGGCACAGGTGTTCTGGAAATCTTGTCCAGTGAAATGAGTACCTCGGTCTGACTCTATGACTTCAGGGAGTCCAAACCGGGGTACCAGCTCACAGGCCAATTTTTTTGCTGTGATTTTGGCCGTGGCTGAGCTGACAGGATAGGCCTCTGGCCATCCTGAGAAGAGGTCTACACAGACAAGTACAAACTCGTAGATGCCATATTTTGTCAGCTGAATATAGTCTATTTGTACTCTTTGGAATGGGGCAAACGTCTTTGGCATGTGTCTTTGCGGGGTTTTTGTTAGCTGGCCTGGATTATGCTGTTGACAGATGTGACAAGCTTTTATTCTCTGGGAGGCGTATTGTCTGAAGCCGGGGGCTACCCAATAAGGTTGCATCTGGTTCATGATTGAGTTTGTGCTACCGTGTGTAGGGTAGTGGAGTACTTGGAAAATGGCAGGGAACCAACTGCGTGGCAGGACGGAAAGTTCGTTTAGGTGCCAAATCCCCTCCACCTTTTCTGCCCCCTTGGCCCGCCATCTGGCCTTTTCTTCCTCAGATGCGTTTTCTTGTGTCTCAAAGAGGTTCTGCATTTCTTCCTCCGTCGTTGACACTATTTCCGTCTCCTTTAAAGGGAGTAAGGCTGCTTGTTTTGCTGTTTGGTCGGCCAAGCGATTTCCCCTTGCCTCGGGTGTTTGAGCCTTGGTGTGGGCAACAACCTTTATTATTGCTAGCTGCTTTTGTATCAAGGCTACTTCCATTAGTTTCTTCACTGAGGCTCCATGCCTGATGGGATTTCCTGTTGGTGTGAGGAATCCTCTAGTCTGCCAGATAGTGCCAAAATCGTGCACAATGCCGTATGCATAGGCTGAGTCCGTGTAGATGTTCGCTGTTCATTCTTCCATAAACTCAATTGCCCAGATGAGGGCGAGAAGTTCTGCTTCTTGAGCAGATATGCGTGGAGGTAGCGGTTGTTTGGCTAAGACTGTGACTCGCCCACCCCAGGGCTATGGGACACCCGGTGCCGGGCCGGACTAGTCCGGGGATCGTCAGTGGTGGCGGGGCCCGACTCCGTGGCCCTGGTGGGTGTCAGTTTAAATATGGCTGGTGACTTGGGGTGAATAAAGTTTGTGTTCGTGACGCCACCTGTGGTATGCGGCTATAAAGCCGCCGCTGCTGTGTGAGGCCTCCAGGGTGATGATATGGCAGCAATAGTGGTACTGCTCCCCACAGGTGGAGCGGTGCCCCGGGGACACTGTTGGTGCTCGTGAGAGTCTATGGTGTAGTGGAAGTCTAAGCAGACGGAATAACAGAGGCAACTCCAAGGGTGCAGTTTCAAGTTCTTTACTCACACGTCCTGGTAGGAGCTCACTGGTGCCCTCAGACGACTGGAACCCACTGTCAGGGACCTCCGCCGTTTCTGGGTGATTTCTGGAGCAAAAACCGGTACCCTTCTCTCTAAGGTGTCTCTGTCTTCAGCTGTCTTCCTAAGCCTAGCTCTTTTAGGATGAACCTGCTCGGCCTCCACTACAGCCTCCAGGCTGGGGAGTCACCTGTCGGATGATTTTCCCCTTTCTAGAGGTTCTGCTGTGGGCTATGGCCCGGGGAGTTTACAACTTTCCCTGGGCCTCGGTTTTTACTGTTTGGAGATAATTTTGCACTCCTCCGGTTTCTAGGGACCGTCCCCTGTTGCAGCTTGATCCCTCCACCGATGTTCCTGTGGAACAGGCCACCACAGCTCGACAGCTATCCGTGGCCCTGGGATCCCTTCTGTTCTCTGCTTGGTGTCACCTGGACCCTCTGAGTCCCAGGATCTTCACCAGGAAGCGTCTCTTTCTTCTTTTCAGCTCCTGACTGACTAGAGCCTCTCTTCTACTTCTCCTCCTTGCCTGCCTCCTGCAGACCTCCTCCTCCTTCCCCACTCTCTCTCAGACCCCTCAACCTAGACCTTCCTTTCAGTGTCTGCTCTCTGGTGGCTCCTCCCACCTCCCCAGTTGCTAAGCTGTACCCTATAGGAGCAGGGATGGGTCTTACAGCCCCTCCCAGCATGCAGCATGGGAGGGTTGCTGCCTCTATCCCTGGTCCCAGTGTGGTCCTAACAATAGGTGTAGTGTGGATTTACCAGGGGACCGGTGTTCATTCCTTTCCTCACCCAGAATGGGGCATCACACCACTGGATGGGGTGCAATGTCCTGTGGCGACGGAAGCCTCAGGGGCGCCACACTCCCCCACAGCGAATCCCAGCACGTCCTCGGGCTGAAAAAACAACAAGAAATGTGGAGAGAAACTGCAAAAACAGATTTTTACATGCATGTAACAAAAACATTTTTAAAACTTTTCATCCCTTTATGGGAGGCACTGATACTTTTAACGTTGCAAAACTTTCTTATAAAGAAACTCTATATGTGCACTTCCAGTCCATTGCACGGTTTGGGCACTTCCCCCATAATTCTGGTAGGGGGCACAACAGGTGCAACTATTTACATCTTGGCTACAACAAGTCCAGTAGCCTGGCAGTTCGTTCAACTCTCTTTAGCTACAAAAGCAACATACCAGCCACTAAGTCCAGTGGCCTGGTAACACAGGACACATTATACATCACATTCACCGGGGACCACATTCCAGTTCCGTGGCCCGGTACATCAACAAAGGGGGTGACTTCTTCAAAAAGCACAAGGGGCAGTAAGGCAGGACAGGGTGTCATCTTCAAAAAGAACATTAGGGCAGCACAAAAGGGACATCTTCACAAAGAATGAGGGGCAGACAGGGTCTATTTACAGTTCAGTTTCTTCATCTCTTTACTCGCGGGGGTAGATCCTAGGATCCCATTCCGGCATTGCCCCAGGCAACAGGTAGGCCGATGAGAGCATTGTCTGGGTCCCCTGGGTGCTGGCCACTGACCTACTGCGGGCCGCGGCCTGGGCAGGAATGGGGCTTCTGGCATGCACAGCTCGGCGTTCTTGTAGAGGACTGCTTGCTTGCAGGGGGCTGCCGACTTGCATGGGGCTGCTGAGGTCTTTGGAGTCACGCTTTAGCAGGGCCCTTGGCAGCATATAAGCCATGGAGATCTTGGTCTGCGTCTCCTGCGTTGCTTTAGCGGGGCTGCTGGCGGGGGGCGGTACTGCACGCTGGCATAGTGCGGCGCCACTCCGGTTCTTTTGGGGCTGCCTCTTCCCGCAGGATGTGGACATTCAGAGCGTACCAGCCACGGCTCCCCATCAGCCTGGTGTACTCCACGGTGTCACCAGGCTTAGCATCACGCTCTGGGTGGCCTCTGGGCAGGTGCTCCTCTATATCACGGCGGGCAACAAAGACATCCTTGCCCAGTCCGGGCTCTCTGATAAAGCCCCAGCCGTCTTTCTGCCGGAAGTCTATTACTTGGCCCCTTCTCACTGGGCCCTGAGATCCCTTGAGGGCCTTTCGGATCTGCTCTTTGGAGGCTAGGTTGGACGCCTCCTCGGCCCTCCACTTCTCCTCCCGGGCCTCCCGCTCCCGCTGGTACTCCTCCACTATTTTCTGGCAGGCCAGTTCGTTTGCCATTGGAGTCTCTTCGGGGTGCAGTGGCTGCTGCAGTCTCCCGCTCTCAATGGGCGCTGCGTCCCAGTTCACTCCTGGTGATATTGCTCCCAGGAGGCTTACAGGGGGACTTGGAAGGGGGCCCACTAACTGTTCGGGGTCCACCCCACCCCAGGCGCCATCTTTGGGGGTCTCCGGTAGGCCTCCGGTGCCCCACAGGGCGTCAGCAGGGCTGGCGGGGAAAGCTAGCGGGACGGTGGAGGGACTGGGCGGTGGCGCTTGGTAGGGCCGTGGGTCCGGACGGGTCAGGGTTATAAATAGCTCACCCGGGCGCTGCTCGGCGGCCTCCATCCTGTGGCCCACGTTCTCCGGCACCATCGGGTTTTCTCTCCGCCGGTCCACCTCCATCTGCATGGTGCTCAGCCTCCGGGCCAGGATCTTCATCTCTTCCCGAAGCAGGTCCAGCTCAGGATCCATGTTCCCGGTCCCTGGTGTGCACTTCTGCAGCCTCTCTGCCATGCTGCCAACCTGGGGAACGCTTGCTGGTACACCGCTCGGGTGCTCGACCATGCCACTCGGCTGCACCCTTTCCCTTCTCGGAGGCGGGGCCGGAGGCTGCACTAGCATCTGGCGCCAGACTGGCGCCCAGCCCATCACGGCCGGCACCGCTCCGCTTGCGATGAGGTACATTTTGGCTCTTGTCTGGTCTGGCATCTAGACTCTTGCTGCCAGCCAGCCAGCTTTTCTAGTCGCCATCTCTTCTTCTTCCGCCTTCCATGGCGGGCACCACTTCGCGCTCTTTTCTTGGACAAGGGGGCGGGGCTTCTCTTCGCGCCCTTTCTGCAGGCACGCCCCCCTTCTTCCCGCTCTCAGCAGCGCTAATGGCGGCGGTTTCCACAGTAAAACAGTCTTTTCAAAGGCGCACAGTACCCGGTGGGCGCCGGGCACGAAATCCTGTTCGTGACGCCAAAGTTGACTCACCCACCCCAGAGGTTCTGCTGTGGGCTATGGCCCGGGGAGTTTACAACTTTCCCTGGGCCTCGGTTTTTACTGTTTGGAGATAATTTTGCACTCCTCCGGTTTCTAGGGACCGTCCCCTGTTGCAGCTTGATCCCTCCACCGATGTTCCTGTGGAACAGGCCACCACAGCTCGACAGCTATCCGTGGCCCTGGGATCCCTTCTGTTCTCTGCTTGGTGTCACCTGGACCCTCTGAGTCCCAGGATCTTCACCAGGAAGCGTCTCTTTCTTCTTTTCAGCTCCTGACTGACTAGAGCCTTTCTTCTACTTCTCCTCCTTGCCTGCCTCCTGCAGACCTCCTCCTCCTTCCCCACTCTCTCTCAGACCCCTCAACCTAGACCTTCCTTTCAGTGTCTGCTCTCTGGTGGCTCCTCCCACCTCCCCAGTTGCTAAGCTGTACCCTATAGGAGCAGGGATGGGTCTTACGGCCCCTCCCAGCATGCAGCATGGGAGGGTTGCTGCCTCTATCCCTGGTCCCAGTGTGGTCCTAACAATGGGTGTAGTGTGGATTTACCAGGGGACCGGTGTTCACTCCTTTCCTCACCCAGAATGGGGCATCACACCGCTGGATGGGGTGCAATGTCCTGTGGCGACGGAAGCCTCAGGGGCGCCACAACTGCATATAGAGTCACTACTGCAAATCCGGTGTGGAACTTGCCTGTGTCATCGGCATATCTGCTACCATCCACAAAAAGTTCAAAGTCTGGATTTGTAAGCGGTGTTGCCTGAATATTGTGCAGGGGCTTTGCCTCATGTTCGATGAGTTCCTGACAATCATGGTCAAATGGTGTGCTGGTACGTTTGTCACTCTCTTCTTCTGTCCCCCTTCTAAACTTGTGAAGATCAGCAGATCAGCGAGGTTTAGACTGGTCACTCGAGCAAATGAGATGTTTGGGGGTAGCAACAGCGTGCACTGGAGTCTGACTTGTCTTGCCATGGAGCGGTGTTTCAACTGCACTTGATTGAGAATAGCATGTATGTCATGGCTGGTAAGGATGGTGGTCGGGAAATCGAGTGATATTTCAGATGTTTCTGCAGTATGTTTGAAACTGCTGTAACAGCACGGACACAGGTTGGTGCTGCTCTGGTGACGTTGTCAAGTTGAGAGGAGTAGTACCCAATTATGTGATGTTTGTCCGTCTTCTGGGTGAGTACTCCTACGGTAAATCCTTGAAGCTCTGCAACGAACAGATTAAAGGTGAGATCATAGTTTGGTAGTGCCAGAGCAGGTGCATCAATCACTAGTTCCTTAAGCTTTTGAAAGCGTTGTCCAGCTTCTTCTGTAAGAGAAAAAGGAACATTCTTCGTGCAATCATACAGCGGTTGCATGAGTAGTGACGCATTGGGAATCCACTGTCTGCAGAATGAGATCAATCCTAAAAATCCTCTAAGTTGCTTAAGGTTGTTGGGTATGCTTGCTTTTCTGATAACTTCTTGTCTGTCCGGGGTGAGGTGAGGTGTTTTTGTCCCGCAGAAAGGCAATGACCCAGGAAAGTGACCCTCGTTTTGCAGAATTATAATTTATCTCTGCTTGCTTTGCATCCTACCTCTGCCAGAAAGGTAAGAAGGCTTATTGAAGCCGTTTTACATTTTTTTTCGCTCGGGCAGCACAGTAGTAAATCATCCACGTACTGGAGAACACAGTGGTCTGGGAGCTGCCAGCCTTGGAGAACACTACTCATAGCCTGAGTATACAGTGTAGGGGAATGCTGCATTCCTTGGGGCAGCCTTGTCCATGTATATTGATTTTGCTTGTGCGTGAATGCAAAGAAATCTTGGCATGCTGGGTCCAGTGGTACTGAGAAAAAGCATTAGCAAGATCTATGACTGTGTAATGGGTGGATGTAGCCGGCACCTGTGTGAGCAGTGTATGTGGATTTGGTACAACAGGGGTGAGGGTCTCCAGTATTTCTCTATCCCATGATAATGCAGATGTATGATAAGTTGGTGGACAGCACCGACTATCTTGATGATCAAATTTTTGAGGTTCTCCAAGCAGTAAATAGTACCATTGCCATACAGAGACAATTAATCATTGTAACCAACCAGCATACTTTGGTACTGGATTACCTCACTGCGGCCCAAGGGGGGATGTGCCAAATAATAGGCCCCAGCTGTTGTCACTTAAGGTTCCAAAAGGAACCTTAAAAGCCCAAGCCAGTTTAATTGAGATACAAAAGCTGAGGAAAAAACATGATGATGAGGTACTCAGAAGCTCAGATGCTTGGTGGAGCAATAGCTTCTCAATGTTCAACCCTGCAAACTGGTTTAAGGGAATATGAGGATGGTTCATGGGGATACTGCAATCAGTGTTCCAAGTGCTACTCTGTTTATTAGTTGCTTATGTAGTGTTCAAGTTGCTAATGGCTTTGTTTTCCCGCTGCTTGAAGCAATGTAGATACAATGATTATTCAGCACCCGTATGAAATCACTAATATGCCTTTTTACTCTTCTCTACTCTTTCCTCTAGAAATCACCTTGGCGTATCATGATGAGACTCCTATCGAGAGGCATGCAGGCAGTCCTCTGGGTGATGGATGTGGACGACACTTTCTGAGCCAGGGAGTATCTGGAGGCTAGCCTGCTCGCTCTACAGTTCACAGCTTCTCGATAGCCCCCTGTCCATCACTCACGCCAAAAGGGGGTATTGTGAGAAAAGAGTTAACTTTTTTACTGGTTAGAAAAAAAAAAATTCATTTTCCTTTGCAAGAACAAGACCAGACTTATTTACGTAACAAACTTTGAGACCAAACTCAAGGACACAGAATGTTTTGACTTAGAAACAACTGAAAAACATCTTATTATGGGAAGAAGAAATGTTATAGACTGTTATGGGAATAAAAGTCATTATGTTAATTTCTCTTGCTGGGAACATGTAATCCACGCCTTTAATGAATGTAGATTAATGAATATGTATGTTGCATAGTTACGCCCTAATCAACTTTGTATAACTTTGTAATGTAAACAAAATCAATACAGTTCTATTTGGGAGCCGCACATCTCCAGGTCTTATGTGTATAACAGCGTCTGTCTGTTTTCATTGAGGCTGGAATAGCAGAGGGGGGGGTTACCGGTACTCTCTCTGCATTCGGACATCGCTGGCAACAGCTGTGACCGTTAGGTCAACCTAACAACTCGCTCTGTGTCTTAGCCCTAATAGTTTCTTCCTGGCAGAGTAGCCTTTCAGCCCATGTTGATACAGGACTCGTGTCACTGTGGATAATGACACAATCTTACCAGCTTCCTCCAGCATCTTCACAAGGTCTTTTGTTTTTGTTCTTAGGTTGATCTGCACATGTCTGACCAAAGCACGTTCATCTCTGGTTTACAGAGCCCGTCTCCTTCCTGAGCGGTGTGATGGCTGCACATTCCCATCTTATGTGTACTTGTGTATAATTGTTTGTACAGTTGAACGAGGCACCTTCAGCTTTCTGGAAATTGCACCCAAGGATGAACCATACTTGTGCAAGTCCACAATATATCCCGAAAATGTATCCCAAAAATTCTGCTCTGCATCCAAAAATTTGTATTCCAAAATTGGGTGTCCTACTTAAATTTGGAAGGATGTGGCCCTGTGGCCAGATGTCCCTGGTCTTAACTCTGAAAGGGCCAAAAAGGTTAATAACAGCAATAACTGGAGAGTCGTAGCCCGAGATGGAAGAATATTCTAGAACCGAGCACAACTGATGAGTGACGGCCATAAAGAAGGAGGACAAGAGCGGAAAACCGAGCAATGCCTGACACTAGTGGAGGAGCAACTTACCGGACTCACACCAGAGCACTATTCAGCCGGACTCTTCTGAGATCGGTGGAGGAGAGGGGGGGCTAGGGAGCTGGGTGGAAACGGGGGGGGGGGGGTCATAAGGGGAGCAATGGGTTTGTTAGATTAAAATGTTTAATGAAAAATTATCTGATTAAAAAAAAGTAAATCCTCTGATCTGCTGTGAGTCACATTGATGACCTGGCCACAGGCTACTAATCAGGCAGCACAGTGGTTCAGTGGTGATCTCTTGGGTCGTGGGTTTATCCCTGACTGAGGATGAGGATATTATACCGCTCAGATACATTATAGAAGGGACAACTGGAGCCGGCTCTGCCTTTTCATGTTCTGCCTATGGGCACGGCAGTTATATTGATGATCTAGATGAGTATGCATAGCCAGGCAGCACGGTGGCTCAGTGGTGATCTCTTGTGCTCTGCATCCTTGAGGTCGTGGGTTCTAATCCACCTGAGGAGGATGAGATTATACTGCTCAGGATTCCTCTGTTAATTGCTTGTGTGGCCTCTTCTAGTTTTTTATGACCTTCCCATAGGTGTTAGAGTCATATCTCTGACCTGGGCAGGTGTCAGCTCTTGGGCACTACGGTGGCTCAGTGGTTTGTTGTGCTGGACTGTGATGTTAGAGTTCTGGGTTCTGGTCCCAGTAAGGTGTTTGTGGTCTCCTTGTGTGGATTTCCACATGTTCTCCAGAGATGGTCAGGCCCCTGCCAGTGATGGATGTGCTGTGCTCCATATCATGGCTGTGCTCCATATCATGGCTGTGCTCCATATCATGGCTGTGCTCCATATCATGGCTGTGCTGGTGTTACTGGTACCAGGTTGTTGGCAGTATCTGTCTTTGGTGAATATACTGACACGAGTGGCAGCTGGGTATTAATAAGGAGGAAAAGAGAGCTCCTTTTCCGCAGCTCCGGTGTTGCCCCCAGACACCAGAGTTCTTATATATAGTAAGTAATGACTTACTAATAACAGTATCAGGATCTTCTCCAGGACCAGCACACTGCTCAGGAGACTTGTCCAATGAACAGGACAAGCAGCCATATAGCAGTGCCCTCCCAGGCGCTGCAGCCACTGATACCAGCACACACCACAGCACTTTCTCCAAACACCTTGCAGATCTCAGCCTTGGAGGGATCTAAACCCAGGACTCCTATACTACAAAGCACCAGAGATCACCGCTGAGCCACCATGCTGCTCTAGAGCTGACACCTGCCCAGGTCAGAGATATGACTCCTGACACCTATGGGAAGGTCCTAAAAACTAGAGGAGGCCCCACAAGCAATTAACAGAGGAACCCTGAGCAGTGTAATCACATCATCCTCAGGTAGATTTGAACCCATGACCTCAGCACTGCAAAGCACCAGAGCTCACCACTGAGCCACCATGCTGCTCTAGAGCTGACACCTGCCCAGATCAGAGATGTGATTTCCGACACCTATAATAAGGTCATAAAAATAGAGGAGGTTCCTTTTATAGTCACCAACTGCAATGTCCAGAGTGATCCTGAGCCACAGAATCTCCTCATCCTCAGTCAGAGATGAACCAAGGACCCCAGAGTTGCAAAGCACCAGAGATCACCACTGAGCCACCATGCTGCTCTACAGCTGACTGCTGCTCAGGTCAAAGATATGACTCCTGACACCTATGAAAAGGTCCTAAAAACTAGAGGAGTCCTCAAAAGCAATTAACAGAACCCTGAGCAGTATAATCTCACCATCCTCAGGTAGATTAGAACCCATGACCTCAGCACCGCAAAGCACCAAAGATCACCAAAAATCACCACTGAGCCACAATTCTGCCTGATTATAGCTGTACGGCCTAGGTTGTCAATATGACTCCCGCACCGACAGGCCGGACATGAAAAGTAAGGACTGGTGTCGTCCCCCCAGTGTTAATCGGGCTGCTCGGATCCGGGATCGTTGTGGCTCGAGGGGTCCGGACCCAGGTTGGCGGACACTCCGATCCGTAAAAGGGGTTATTTACAGGGGAAAAGTTTGTGACGCCACCTGTGGGTTGTGGTAATGGGAGTACCGCTGCTGCTGGAGGGAGAACCGGGGCAGATGGTGTGAAGCAGCAAGGTGGCAGTCCCTCCGCAGGTAGGGAAGGCCCCGGGCTCAGGGGTTGGTAGATTTGGGAGGACAAGGTGCAGGTGTTGAGGATAAAGAATTGAGTATCCAAAAATACTTAATTCAGCCATTTCATAGACTCAGTTATATAGTTCAGTAGATGTGAACTAACTCACATATTTGTGAATGCTTTTGTTTCTTACTAACATGTATATATGTATATTGCATATTCAGTGTATTTTCCTTAGACTCAGTATATACTAGGATATATATATATGTATAGCTTGAAGATGGCTGCTATTTCCTGTCCTACACCCAAGACAGATGGACAAAAGAAATTCCTGGAGTCTGGACTGACCAATCCAAGGAGGATATGCAGATCTCTCTACGTCATGAAGCCCTGACCTACGATACCTGATTGGACTAAAACTTTTGTTTACACCCCCTTACTGCTCGGTCTAGAGTGTCTTTCAAACAATAAAAAACACACTTGGTTAAGAGCCAGTCATGGAGATAGATGTAACTGACTTGCTGTCCAGTTATTTAGTCTCTAAGTGCACTCATGACATTTTAATTAGAAACCGCAGCCGGATATCAAGAGATCCTTTGAGTCTCATCATCATCGTCATTCTGACCGTGACAGTTGGCGCCCAACGTGGGGCCACCGAGAAGGGTGAGTCAGAGCTTTCATTTTCCGGACATCTGGGGGCTGCTCCACAAGTATCCAGGTGTTGCTCGATATCGAGGACTTGATCACCCTCCGTTTCACGGTGAGCATCATATACATTGTGTGTGCTGTTTTATCTGTGGATCGAGAGACACCTGGCGAAAGGGGGTGGTCACTAGTCCGGAGAATGGTAGTGCACCGGAGGCCTAACGGTGTGACTGTCACTCGCCGGTGAGCTACAAGGACCCATATAACTGAATAGGATAACTGAAGTGAGCACTAATATATATATATGAGTGCAAGCCAAAAATACATACTATATATAAGAATAAGGCTGCACATCAACTTAGATAATGGTATAATGCCTCAAGCATATGGAAAAATATTGGAATATACAATGAAAAATGCTACTTGCTAATTTGAACATGTGAATAATGAATTGCATACCTGCTATGAATATTAGGAAAAAGGAGATATTTAGCAATCGCATTGATCAATGTAACTGAGCCCCAAAACCTCGTCAAGGTATATCTCTATATTGGGGTCCCTAGCTCTGTGACCCTAACTGTGTGTCATCTCATTGCAATTAAAAACTGCTATGGGTGGAGAGGGGTAACTAAGGACTTTCTTATATAGGAGATGGAAAAAACATGGCCGAAAGGGGCGGAGCTGTGTTCACATTCAGAAAAAAAAAAAAAAAAAAAACTACATATAACTGAATAGGATAACTGAAGTGAGCACTAATATATATATATATGAGTGCAAGCCAAAAATACATACTATATATAAGAATAAGGCTGCACATCAACTTAGATAATGGTATAATGCCTCAAGCATATGGAAAAATATTGGAATATACAATGAAAAATGCTACTTGCTAATTTGAACATGTGAATAATGAATTGCATACCTGCTATGAATATTAGGAAAAAGGAGATATTTAGCAATCGCATTGATCAATGTAACTGAGCCCCAAAACCTCGTCAAGGTATATCTCTATATTGGGGTCCCTAGCTCTGTGACCCTAACTGTGTGTCATCTCATTGCAATTAAAAACTGCTGTGGGTGGAGAGGGGTAACTAAGGACTTTCTTATATAGGAGATGGAAAAAACATGGCCGAAAGGGGCGGAGCTGTGTTCACATTCAGAAAAAAAAAAAAACAAAACAAAAAACTACATATAACTGAATAGGATAACTGAAGTGAGCACTAATATATATATATGAGTGCAAGCCAAAAATACATACTATATATAAGAATAAGGCTGCACATCAACTTAGATAATGGTATAATGCCTCAAGCATATGGAAAAATATTGGAATATACAATGAAAAATGCTACTTGCTAATTTGAACATGTGAATAATGAATTGCATACCTGCTATGAATATTAGGAAAAAGGAGATATTTAGCAATCGCATTGATCAATGTAACTGAGCCCCAAAACCTCGTCAAGGTATATCTCTATATTGGGGTCCCTAGCTCTGTGACCCTAACTGTGTGTCATCTCATTGCAATTAAA
Organism: Anomaloglossus baeobatrachus; assembly: GCF_048569485.1. Taxonomy (NCBI): domain Eukaryota; kingdom Metazoa; phylum Chordata; class Amphibia; order Anura; family Aromobatidae; genus Anomaloglossus; species Anomaloglossus baeobatrachus. The sequence goes on along the minus strand of NC_134364.1, from coordinate 2,034,243 downwards.
AACTGCTATGGGTGGAGAGGGGTAACTAAGGACTTTCTTATATAGGAGATGGAAAAAACATGGCCGAAAGGGGCGGAGCTGTGTTCACATTCAGAAAAAAAAAAAAAAAACTACATATAACTGAATAGGATAACTGAAGTGAGCACTAATATATATATATGAGTGCAAGCCAAAAATACATACTATATATAAGAATAAGGCTGCACATCAACTTAGATAATGGTATAATGCCTCAAGCATATGGAAAAATATTGGAATATACAATGAAAAGTGCTACTTGCTAATTTGAACATGTGAATAATGAATTGCATACCTGCTATGAATATTAGGAAAAAGGAGATATTTAGCAATCGCATTGATCAATGTAACTGAGCCCCAAAACCTCGTCAAGGTATATCTCTATATTGGGGTCCCTAGCTCTGTGACCCTAACTGTGTGTCATCTCATTGCAATTAAAAACTGCTATGGGTGGAGAGGGGTAACTAAGGACTTTCTTATATAGGAGATGGAAAAAACATGGCCGAAAGGGGCGGAGCTGTGTTCACATTCAGAAAAAAAAACTACATATAACTGAATAGGATAACTGAAGTGAGCACTAATATATATATATGAGTGCAAGCCAAAAATACATACTATATATAAGAATAAGGCTGCACATCAACTTAGATAATGGTATAATGCCTCAAGCATATGGAAAAATATTGGAATATACAATGAAAAATGCTACTTGCTAATTTGAACATGTGAATAATGAATTGCATACCTGCTATGAATATTAGGAAAAAGGAGATATTTAGCAATCGCATTGATCAATGTAACTGAGCCCCAAAACCTCGTCAAGGTATATCTCTATATTGGGGTCCCTAGCTCTGTGACCCTAACTGTGTGTCATCTCATTGCAATTAAAAACTGCTATGGGTGGAGAGGGGTAACTAAGGACTTTCTTATATAGGAGATGGAAAAAACATGGCCGAAAGGGGCGGAGCTGTGTTCACATTCAGAAAAAAAAAAAAAAAAAAAAAACTACATATAACTGAATAGGATAACTGAAGTGAGCACTAATATATATATATGAGTGCAAGCCAAAAATACATACTATATATAAGAATAAGGCTGCACATCAACTTAGATAATGGTATAATGCCTCAAGCATATGGAAAAATATTGGAATATACAATGAAAAATGCTACTTGCTAATTTGAACATGTGAATAATGAATTGCATACCTGCTATGAATATTAGGAAAAAGGAGATATTTAGCAATCGCATTGATCAATGTAACTGAGCCCCAAAACCTCGTCAAGGTATATCTCTATATTGGGGTCCCTAGCTCTGTGACCCTAACTTTTTTCTGAATGTGAACACAGCTCCGCCCCTTTCGGCCATGTTTTTTCCATCTCCTATATAAGAAAGTCCTTAGTTACCCCTCTCCACCCATAGCAGTTTTTAATTGCAATGAGATGACACACAGTTAGGGTCACAGAGCTAGGGACCCCAATATAGAGATATACCTTGACGAGGTTTTGGGGCTCAGTTACATTGATCAATGCGATTGCTAAATATCTCCTTTTTCCTAATATTCATAGCAGGTATGCAATTCATTATTCACATGTTCAAATTAGCAAGTAGCATTTTTCATTGTATATTCCAATATTTTTCCATATGCTTGAGGCATTATACCATTATCTAAGTTGATGTGCAGCCTTATTCTTATATATAGTATGTATTTTTGGCTTGCACTCATATATATATATTAGTGCTCACTTCAGTTATCCTATTCAGTTATATGTAGTTTTTTGTTTTTTTTTTGTTTTTTTTTTCTGAATGTGAACACAGCTCCGCCCCTTTCGGCCATGTTTTTTCCATCTCCTATATAAGAAAGTCCTTAGTTACCCCTCTCCACCCATAGCAGTTTTTAATTGCAATGAGATGACACACAGTTAGGGTCACAGAGCTAGGGACCCCAATATAGAGATATACCTTGACGAGGTTTTGGGGCTCAGTTACATTGATCAATGCGATTGCTAAATATCTCCTTTTTCCTAATATTCATAGCAGGTATGCAATTCATTATTCACATGTTCAAATTAGCAAGTAGCATTTTTCATTGTATATTCCAATATTTTTCCATATGCTTGAGGCATTATACCATTATCTAAGTTGATGTGCAGCCTTATTCTTATATATAGTATGTATTTTTGGCTTGCACTCATATATATATATTAGTGCTCACTTCAGTTATCCTATTCAGTTATATGTAGTTTTTTTTTTTTTTTTTTTTCTGAATGTGAACACAGCTCCGCTCCTTTCGGCCATGTTTTTTCCATCTCCTATATAAGAAAGTCCTTAGTTACCCCTCTCCACCCATAGCAGTTTTTAATTGCAATGAGATGACACACAGTTAGGGTCACAGAGCTAGGGACCCCAATATAGAGATATACCTTGACGAGGTTTTGGGGCTCAGTTACATTGATCAATGCGATTGCTAAATATCTCCTTTTTCCTAATATTCATAGCAGGTATGCAATTCATTATTCACATGTTCAAATTAGCAAGTAGCATTTTTCATTGTATATTCCAATATTTTTCCATATGCTTGAGGCATTATACCATTATCTAAGTTGATGTGCAGCCTTATTCTTATATATAGTATGTATTTTTGGCTTGCACTCATATATATATATTAGTGCTCACTTCAGTTATCCTATTCAGTTATATGTAGTTTTTTTTTTTTTTTTTTCTGAATGTGAACACAGCTCCGCCCCTTTCGGCCATGTTTTTTCCATCTCCTATATAAGAAAGTCCTTAGTTACCCCTCTCCACCCATAGCAGTTTTTAATTGCAATGAGATGACACACAGTTAGGGTCACAGAGCTAGGGACCCCAATATAGAGATATACCTTGACGAGGTTTTGGGGCTCAGTTACATTGATCAATGCGATTGCTAAATATCTCCTTTTTCCTAATATTCATAGCAGGTATGCAATTCATTATTCACATGTTCAAATTAGCAAGTAGCATTTTTCATTGTATATTCCAATATTTTTCCATATGCTTGAGGCATTATACCATTATCTAAGTTGATGTGCAGCCTTATTCTTATATATAGTATGTATTTTTGGCTTGCACTCATATATATATATTAGTGCTCACTTCAGTTATCCTATTCAGTTATATGTAGTTTTTTTTTTTTTTTTTTCTGAATGTGAACACAGCTCCGCCCCTTTCGGCCATGTTTTTTCCATCTCCTATATAAGAAAGTCCTTAGTTACCCCTCTCCACCCATAGCAGTTTTTAATTGCAATGAGATGACACACAGTTAGGGTCACAGAGCTAGGGACCCCAATATAGAGATATACCTTGACGAGGTTTTGGGGCTCAGTTACATTGATCAATGCGATTGCTAAATATCTCCTTTTTCCTAATATTCATAGCAGGTATGCAATTCATTATTCACATGTTCAAATTAGCAAGTAGCATTTTTCATTGTATATTCCAATATTTTTCCATATGCTTGAGGCATTATACCATTATCTAAGTTGATGTGCAGCCTTATTCTTATATATAGTATGTATTTTTGGCTTGCACTCATATATATATATTAGTGCTCACTTCAGTTATCCTATTCAGTTATATGTAGTTTTTTTTTTCTGAATGTGAACACAGCTCCGCCCCTTTCGGCCATGTTTTTTCCATCTCCTATATAAGAAAGTCCTTAGTTACCCCTCTCCACCCATAGCAGTTTTTAATTGCAATGAGATGACACACAGTTAGGGTCACAGAGCTAGGGACCCCAATATAGAGATATACCTTGACGAGGTTTTGGGGCTCAGTTACATTGATCAATGCGATTGCTAAATATCTCCTTTTTCCTAATATTCATAGCAGGTATGCAATTCATTATTCACATGTTCAAATTAGCAAGTAGCATTTTTCATTGTATATTCCAATATTTTTCCATATGCTTGAGGCATTATACCATTATCTAAGTTGATGTGCAGCCTTATTCTTATATATAGCTACAAGGACCCAGCTCCCATAGGGGCTAGGTGTAGGTTTTAAAGTATCCGGCTGTCTGTATTTCTGAGCTGTAAGTAAGGTAGAAATGGGGGGCTTTTTGAGTAGCTGTTGAGTTGTATAAAGTGTATAGTTAATCAGGCTTGTGATTTCTCTGTTTGGTTCTCGGAGAGTTAATTGTCTGTTATTGTTCACGGAGGGAGAGGAAACGGAGGCTAGGGATGCAGCTGCTGTCTTTGTTCTGTGAAAAAGAAGGGGGGGTCAGTCCCTCACTGGCTGCTTACACGGGACAGAGAGCGGGAGTTGTATTACGCGCTGTGCCTGCAGTCTCTTACACAAAGAAAGCAGGGGGGGAAGTTATCAATCACCCACTGCCTGCAGTTTTTTTCTTTTTCACTGAGAGCGAAGAGGCAGACTGCGGGGGTCTGGTAGAGCCCAGGGACATCCATGACAGTCTTTCTATTGAGAACAAAGAATGCGAGAGGGGGGAGCAGAAGCCCACAGAAGCAGCTACATCCTTACATTCTTACACTCAGAGGAAGCAAAAAGGTGGGGGCCATATGTCCACCAGCTGCTTGAGACAGAGCGGAGATCAAATTGCACAGCTATGTCTCTGCTGTCTTTTAGCTGAGAAGCAAGGGGGGGTTCAAGGAGTGAACAGGCAGAGACAAGACAGCGCAGCTCTTTGGAGTGAGGAGAAAGGAGGGGTCAGTAGGCTAATATACAGGAGATGGCTGCAGCCTTTGTATAGTAAAGCAAACAGAGTTGTAATGATTTGAAAGAAAGACGAGTGTTATTTTGGTTTGGATTAGAGAGAAATTAACTGGTTTATGCGTTTTTCAGCAGTTTGTAATCGTTGGTTTGTTTTTGGAACAGAGAGATAAGGGAATTGGCGTGTCCCCCAGTGTTTTTTTTATAACACATCGATTCTGTGTTAATAGCCGGAAATAGGAACACGTGGAGAACGGTATTAGTATCCACGTGTTGGACGCTGAAAAAGTGCATCCTCTTACACGGGAAAGAGGGGGAGGGATTCCGGTGGTGGAGAAAAGTGTTTTGAACCAGCGTATTCCCCTGAGTATTAACTCATGCACTGCTATGTGAGAAGCCGGAAAAATAGGAACGTACGAGGAACGGTATTGTATTCGTACGTTGGACGTCGAAGTGTGTCCTTATTGCATAGTAGGGAAGTGGGAAGAGGGTTCAGTTGGATGTGGCCAATCCAACTAGAGCACTGTATACTCTGTTCAAGAAGAGATTGTTTTTAGTAGGAGCTGAGAATGCTGTCGCCCTAGTTACAAAAAACGGAAAAAATATAAAAGATTGCAAAAAGTTGTGTAAAATCGTTGGACTACCACTAGATGGCAGGCTGCAACCCATGTATTGAAGTTCAGATTAATCTCCAGTGAGAGTATACTGGAGGACAAAGACCCTATTCACTGTGTGTTGCTGTTTGTAGAATTACTAAATGTTTTTCTCTAGCTGTGCCTCATGGTTTTCCTTTAGAAGTCATCATATCTGGTGCTAATCAAATCTCTCCTTTGTATGCTGGAATGCAAATTTACAGGCACTAAAAGTATCCCTGGTTTACTACGTAGTTCCAGCCACTCCCAGTACACCCAGGGAGTCACAACATGGATGCTACACCCGGAAGTCAGGTGCCTGGAACTTCCTGTGGCAGCCGTCTTGCTGCACCCACTGATGGCAGTACACCTCATAAGCCACACCCCTCGCAATGGCTCTTTGTTCAAAGCTCTCCACCCATCCCCGGTGGGAGGTGTTCTCTGGTATATATGACTAACACATTTGAATAAGTATAAATAGTATATTTGTTTACTCAGCTATCCAATACATGCAAGTCAAAGATAAGTAAGTGAAATTTTTTACTGAATTGATAAAGTCAGAGATAAGAATGAAATGTGTCTTTCCCCAATAGTGATGTAAGTTTGGTTTAACCCTTAGAATTTAGGATTTCCCATTTTTAGTTTACTGTTTATACCGGAATAGGGAATATTAGATTTCATGGGATGTGCGATATAATTTGTGTTGTTTTGTTTTTAATGGCGATTTATTTGAACAATATAGTTTTATTTTGTGACTCTATCACCTTTTCTGTTTTTATGATTATTTCTAAACAATTTATATATTTTTGCAAGTTAGTCGCCCAGTCACAGCTGTCATTTAATCATGTCTCAGTTGTTTCTACTATGAAAGGTTTTTCTTTTCTTTATGGATACAGTGTTTATTGTAAGGTTTTAAAATTTCCCAGTAATGTATATTGTTGTGAGATATATGTTATTTTCAGTGTTTGTTCATTTTAGGTTTTAGTATGTGGCTAATTTATTACCTGCTGTTTTATCTTTTCTTTTAGGGCATACCAGTATAAAAACTCTGAATTTTGCCATATTGATCTTAAATCAGAGCTATTAGCATATGGTCTCCAGTCAGGAGACTGATTGATCCTAAAGGACAAGCGAGAAAGATCCATGAGTCAACACTAGAGGAGCTGATCCAACCACAGGAAAATCTATGGATCCACACCTCGCATTGCAGAAGGGTTAATCAACCAGAGCTGCACTGAGCGTTCTGCTCATACTTATCCTTTTCAGAAAACCCTGTACAGTCTTAGACCAGCATTGCCAGAACAGTTAGAAGAGAGGACTTAGAGAACCTTGAGACATGGGAAAGTCCAACCACAAAGGGTGAGGACTCGCCTAGGAGTCCTTGGTCTCAAACCGGTGAAGAAAACCCCTTTCCCCTTTCCGCCTATGTTTCAACGTTCAGTTAGGCAGGTTTTTCAACAGATCTTTCTACCTCTCTTCCTAAGGGAACACAGTACCCTTAGAATTTAGAAATGGCAGAAGTAAGTCTTTAGGGGGGACTGTTGAGGATAAAGAATTGAGTATCCAAAAATACTTAATTCAGCCATTTCATAGACTCAGTTATATAGTTCAGTAGATGTGAACTAACTCACATATTTGTGAATGCTTTTGTTTCTTACTAACATGTATATATGTATATTGCATATTCAGTGTATTTTCCTTAGACTCAGTATATACTAGGATATATATATATGTATAGCTTGAAGATGGCTGCTATTTCCTGTCCTACACCCAAGACAGATGGACAAAAGAAATTCCTGGAGTCTGGACTGACCAATCCAAGGAGGATATGCAGATCTCTCTACGTCATGAAGCCCTGACCTACGATACCTGATTGAACTAAAACCTTTGTTTACACCCCCTTACTGCTCGGTCTAGAGTTTCTTTCAAACAATAAAAAACACACTTGGTTAAGAGCCAGTCATGGAGATAGATGTAACTTACTTGCTGCCCAGTTATTTAGTCTCTAAGTGCACTCATGACATTTTAATTAGAAACAGCAGCCGGATATCAAGAGATCCTTTGAGTCTCATCATCATCGTCATTCTGACCGTGACACAGGGACCAGGGTACTCACTGCGGGTAGTCGTGGTGCTGGATGAGGTGGAGAAAGGAGACACACACGCTGTAGGTAAACCAAGGTCTCTGAGTGCCGCTGCCAGGAGCCCGTCCAGGTACCCGCTCCCACCTGTGTCACTTAGTGATCCGGAGCCTGCCTCCGTGCACAATTTTTTTGTCTGTGGATGGTCCCCGTGGCTTGAAGCTGTTGTGGCCCCGCTCACTATGTGTAGTGTAGCCGTGCTCCTAAGGGCTGGCACTTGGGACCTCAGTGGGTTGCTGTGTCTGGAAAAACCCTGTCCCCCTCGTTGTGCTGATGCCCTCAATCTCTGAGCGTTTAGGGAAGTCCTTGAAGATCCTCTCCCTCTCAGGTGAATTGTCAGGACGTTGAATCAGCTCCTGACCTAGGGTCCTGTACCCCGTCGTGCTCGGTACCGGTCATTTCTGTTGGGCCCTTCTGGTGCCAACAGTCCTCCAAGACTACGTTCATCACACCCCTGTCCAACGTTCCTGCAACCGGTCTCCGACTCCTCTGGACCCGGATCACTGCTTGCGACCCAATCAGTTCTCCTTAGCTCCCCAGGAGCTCACTCTCACAGCTCCTCACTCTCTGGAGCTCACTTCTTCACTTCTCCACCCTCTGTCTCTCCCCTCACAGTCTGCCCAGTCCCCCCAAGTGGCCGGCCCATTTCCAGTTAGCCCAACCCCCCTGGTGTGTCTGGCAGTGATTGATGTGAGGGGATTGGGTTTTGCGGTGCAGATAGGAGTGACACCGGTTTCCTGGGCACCTGGAACCATGGGGGAGTAGGTCCTGCACCCTGGGAAAGGATGCAGTTCCCTGTGGCACCCTGATGTATTCATGGGCGCTACACTGGCTCCATTTGTCATTTCTATAATGGAAATAAGAGGCAGAAGCTCCTCATCCTCGGGATTGAGCGATGACCCAAGGGTGCAAAGCCCCAGAGATCACCACTGATCCACTGTGCTGCCTGTCCTTCATTCTTTTAGTCTTTCATTGCTTCATTCCTTTTTCTTTCTTTTATTTTTTCATTCCTTCATTTTTCCATTCTTTTCTCAGGAGATGAGTGGAGTCTGGAGGGGTGCTGCCCTCCATCACACAGGGGTCAGGTTCATACTGATCACAGACGGCTCATCCACACCAATATTTTACTATAATCCTACTGAATGTTTGTGGGGCTGCATCAGATATCTCCCCCAACCAATCAGGAGTATATCTCGAAAATATACCCCAAAAATATATCCCGAAAATATACCCAGAAAATATACCACAAAAATATACCCCAAAAATATATCCCGAAAATATACCCAGAAAATATACCCAGAAAATATATCCCGAAAAAACGCCCCGAAAATATACCCTGAAAATATACCCCAAAAATATACCCTGAAAATAAATCCTGAAAATATACCCCAAAAATATTCCACAAAAATATACCCCAAAAATATACCCCGAAAATATACCCCAAAAATATACCCCAAAAATATACCCCAAAAATATATCCCGAAAATATACCCCAAAAATATACCCCAAAAATATATATTTTCGGGATATATTTTTTCGGGGTATATTTTCGGGATATAATATATCCCGAAAAAATACCCCAAAAATATACCCCAGAAATATACCTTGAAAATATATCCCGAAAATGTACCCCGAAAATATATCCTGAAAATGTACCCCGAAAATATATCCCAAAAAAATGCCCCGAAAATATACCCTGAAAATATACCCTGAAAATATACCCCGAAAATATACCCCGAAAATATACCCCGAAAATATATCCCGAAAATATACCCCAAAAATATACCCCAAAAATATATCCCGAAAATATATCCCGAAAAAATGCCCCGAAAATATACCCCAAAAATATACCCTGAAAATATACCCCAAAAATATACCCTGAAAATATACCCCGAAAATATATCCCGAAAATATAACCCAAAAATATACCGTGAAAATATACCCTGAAAATATATCCCAAAAATATTCCCCCAAAATATTCCACAAAAATATAACCCAAAAATATATCCCGAAAATATACCCCGAAAATATACCCAGAAAATATATCTCGAAAAAATGCCCCAAAAATATACCCTGAAAATATACCCCAAAAATATACCATGAAAATATATCCCGAAAATATACCCCAAAAATATACCCCAAAAATATATATTTTCGGGGTATATTTTTTCGGGGTATATTTTCAGGATATAATATATCCCGAAAAAATGCCCCGAAAATATACCCCAAAAATATATCCCAAAAATATACCCCGAAAATATACCCTGAAAATATATCCCGAAAATATACCCCAAAAATATACCACAAAAATATACCCCAAAAATATATCCCGAAAATATACCCAGAAAATATACCCCAAAAATATATCCCGAAAATATACCCAGAAAATATACCCCAAAAATATACCCAGAAAATATTTCCCGAAAAAACGCCCCAAAAATATACCCTGAAAATATACCCCAAAAATATACCCTGAAAATAAATCCCGAAAATATACCCCAAAAATATACCCCAAAAATATATATTTTAGGGATATATTTTTTCGGGGTATATTTTCGGGATATAATATATCCCGAAAATATACCCCGAAAATATACCCTGAAAACATACCCCAGAAATATACCCTGAAAATATATCCCGAAAATGTACCCCGAAAATATATCCCGAAAATATACCCAGAAAATATACCCAGAAAATATACCCCAAAAATATATCCCGAAAATATACCCAGAAAATATTTCCCGAAAAAACACCCCAAAAATATACCCTGAAAATATACCCCAAAAATATACCCTGAAAATAAATCCCAAAAATATACCCCAAAAATATACCCTGAAAATATACCCCAGAAATATACCCTGAAAATATATCCCGAAAATGTACCCCGAAAATATACCCCAGAAATATACCCTGAAAATATATCCCGAAAATGTACCCCGAAAATATATCCCGAAAATATACCCAGAAAATATACCCAGAAAATATACCCCAAAAATATATCCCGAAAATATAACCTGAAAATATACCCTGAAAATATACCCCAAAAATATATCCCGAAAATATACCCCAAAAATATACCCTGAAAATATATCCTGAAAATGTACCCCGAAAATATATCCCAAAAAAATGCCCCGAAAATATACCCTGAAAATATACCCTGAAAATATACCCCGAAAATATACCCCGAAAATATATCCCGAAAATATATCCCGAAAATATACCCCAAAAATATATCCCGAAAAAATGCCCCGAAAATATACCCCAAAAATATACCCTGAAAATATACCCCAAAAATATACCCTGAAAATATACCCCGAAAATATATCCCGAAAATATAACCCAAAAATATACCGTGAAAATATACCCTGAAAATATATCCCGAAAATATTCCCCCAAAATATTCCACAAAAATATAACCCAAAAATATATCCCGAAAATATACCCCGAAAATATACCCAGAAAATATATCCCGAAAAAATGCCCCAAAAATATACCCTGAAAATATACCCCAAAAATATACCATGAAAATATATCCCGAAAATATACCCCAAAAATATACCCCAAAAATATATATTTTCGGGGTATATTTTTTCGGGGTATATTTTCAGGATATAATATATCCCGAAAAAATGCCCCGAAAATATACCCCAAAAATATATCCCAAAAATATACCCCGAAAATATACCCTGAAAATATATCCCGAAAATATACCCCAAAAATATACCACAAAAATATACCCCAAAAATATATCCCGAAAATATACCCAGAAAATATACCCAGAAAATATACCCCAAAAATATATCCCGAAAATATACCCAGAAAATATACCCCGAAAATATACCCAGAAAATATTTCCCGAAAAAACGCCCCAAAAATATACCCTGAAAATATACCCCAAAAATATACCCTGAAAATAAATCCCGAAAATATACCCCAAAAATATACCCCAAAAATATATATTTTAGGGATATATTTTTTCGGGGTATATTTTCGGGATATAATATATCCCGAAAATATACCCCGAAAATATACCCTGAAAACATACCCCAGAAATATACCCTGAAAATATATCCCGAAAATGTACCCCGAAAATATATCCCGAAAATATACCCAGAAAATATACCCAGAAAATATACCCCAAAAATATATCCCGAAAATATACCCAGAAAATATTTCCCGAAAAAACACCCCAAAAATATACCCTGAAAATATACCCCAAAAATATACCCTGAAAATAAATCCCGAAAATATACCCCAAAAATATACCCTGAAAATATACCCCAGAAATATACCCTGAAAATATATCCCGAAAATGTACCCCGAAAATATACCCCAGAAATATACCCTGAAAATATATCCCGAAAATGTACCCCGAAAATATATCCCGAAAATATACCCAGAAAATATACCCAGAAAATATACCCAGAAAATATATCCCGAAAATATAACCTGAAAATATACCCTGAAAATATACCCCGAAAATATACCCCGAAAATATACCCCGAAATATACCCCAAAAATATACCCCGAAAATATACCCTGAAAATATACCCCAAAATTATACCCCAAAAAATATATATTTTCGGGGTATATTTTTTCGGGGTATATTTTCTTTCAGGATATAATACATCCCGAAAAAAATGCCCCGAAAATATACTCCAAAAATATACCCTGAAAACATACCCCAGAAATATACCCTGAAAATATATCTCGAAAATGTACCCCGAAAATATATCCTGAAAATATACCCCGAAAAAATGCCCCGAAAATATACCCCAAAAATATACCCTGAAAATACACCCCAAAAATATACCCTGAAAATATACACCAAAAATATACCCCGAAAAAAATATACCCCGAAAATATATCCCAAAAAAATGCCCCGAAAATATACCCCAAAAATATACCCTGAAAATATAACCCAAAAATATACCCTGAAAATATACCCTGAAAATATATCCCGAAAATATACCCCGAAAATATACCCTGAAGATATACCCCAAAAATATATCCCGAAAATATACCCTGAAAATATACCCCGAAAATATACCCCAAAAAAATATACCCTGAAAATATATAATATATCCCGAAAAAATGCCCCAAAAGTATACCCCAAAAATATACCCTGAAAATATAACCCAAAAATATACCCCAAAAATATACCCTGAAAATATACCCTGAAAATATACCCCGAAAATATATCCCAAAAATATACCCTGAAAATATACCACAAAAATATACCCTAAAAATATATCCCGAAAATATACCCAAAAAATATATCCCGAAAATATACCCCAAAAATATATCCCAGAAATATACCCCGAAAATATACCCCAAAAATATATCCCGAAAATATACCCTGAAAAAATATACCCTTAAAATATATAATATATCCCGAAAAAATGCCCCGAAAATATACCCCAAAAATATACCCTGAAAATATATCCCGAAAATGTACCCCGAAAATATATCCCGAAAATATACCCCAAAACTATACCCCAAAAATATATCCCGAAAAAATGCCCCGAAAATATACCCTGAAAATATACCCCCAAAATATACCCCGAAAATATACCCCGAAAATATATCCCAAAAAAATGCTCTGAAAATATACCCCAAAAATATACCCCGAAAATATATCCCGAAAAAATGCCCCTAAAATATACCCCAAAAATATACCCTGAAAATATACCCCAAAAATATACCCTGAAAATATACCCCAAAAATATATCCCGAAAACATACCCCAAAAATATATCCCGAAAAAATGCCCCGAAAATATACCCTGAAAAAATATCCCGAAAATATATCCTCGAAAATTACTCTTCTGCTCTGTGTGCAGAAAATATTTGTATTCCAAAATATGGTGCCCCACTTAAATTTGGAAGGACGTGGCCCCGTGGCTGGATGTCTCTGGTCTTGACCCTGAAATGGCCAAGAAGGTTAATAACGGCAATAACTGGCGAGTCATAGCCCGAGATGGAAGAATATTCTAGAACTGAGCACAAGTGATGAGTGACAGCCATAAAGAAGGAGGAACTGGACTCACACCGGAGCACTATTCTGCTTGATGCTTCTGGATGGGGGGTATAAGGGGATCATTGGGTTTGACAGATTAAAATGCTTAATGAAAAAATATCTGATTAATAAAAAGCAGTAAATCCTCTGATCTGCTGAGTCACATTGATGACCTGGTCACAAGCTAGTAGCCAGGCAGCACGGTGGCTCAGTGGTGATCTGCATCCCTGAGGTCATGGGTTCTAATCTACCTGAGGACGATGTGATTACACTACTCAGGATTCCTCTGTTAATTGCTTGTGGGGCCTCTTCTAGTTTTTAGGACCTTCCCATAGGTGTCAGGAGTCATATCTCTGACCTGGGTAGGTGCCAGCTCTAGAGCAGCATGGTGGCTCAGTGGTTTGTTGTGCTCCATATCATGGACGTGCTGTGCTCCATGTCATGGACGTGCTGTGTCCAGTGATGGGTGTGCTGTGCTCCATATCATGGCTCCTTTTCCGCAGCTCTGATGCCCACAAGCTCCTTTTCCCCAGCTCCGGTGGCCACAAACTCCTTTTCCACAGCTCCGGTGCCCACAAACTCCTTTTCCACAGCTCCGGTGCCCACAAACTCCTTTTCCCCAGCTCCGGTGCCCACAAACTCCTTTTCCACAGCTCCGGTGTCCACAAACTCCTTTTCCGCAGCTCCGGTGCCCACAAACTCCTTTTCCACAGCTCTGGTGTCCACAAGCTCCTTTTCCACAGCTCCGGTGCCCACAAACTCCTTTTCCGCAGCTCTGGTGTCCACAAGCTCCTTTTCCGCAGCTCCGGTGCCCACAAGCTCCTTTTCCGCAGCTTCGGTGCCCACAAACTCCTTTTCCACAGCTCCGGTGCCCACAAGCTCCTTTTCCACAGCTCCGGTGCCCACAAACTCCTTTTCCGCAGCTCTGGTGTCCACAAGCTCCTTTTCCGCAGCTCCGGTGCCCACAAGCTCCTTTTCCACAGCTCCGGTGCCCACAAGCTCCTTTTCCACAGCTCCGGTGCCCACAAGCTCCTTTTCCGCAGCTTCGGTGCCCACAAACTCCTTTTCCGCAGCTCCGGTGTCCACAAGCTCCTTTTCCGCTGCTCTGGTGTCTACAAGCTCCTTTTCCACAGCTCCAGTGCCCACAAGCTCCTTTTCCGCTGCTCCAGTGTCACCCCCAGACACCCAAGCTCTTATCTAGTAAGTAATGACTTACTAATAACAGGATCATCTCTAGGACAGGCACTCTACTCAGGATACTTGCCCAATAAACTGGACAGACAAGCAGCCATATAGCAGTGCTCCGCAGCCACTGATACCAGTACCACCAGCACAGACCACAGCACTTTCTCCAAACACCTTGCAGATCTCATTATGAAGAAGATTGGACTTAGTCTGGAAAATAGGCTATCAATAAAGGCATCAATGCACACAGTTTTTTTGAAAAAATATAACAAATTATTTATTATGCGTGACACAAAAAGGACATACACAGACAAATTTAAAATCAACACAGCAAGAGATTGGGCGGTGTGACTATAAATGGGGCTTATTATATATTGCACATTGCAAGTGAGAGCTCTAACAGAAAAGAGGCAATAATATCAATGAATAAATACAGAGCCCATATATAAATCTACAAGGGTTAAAATCACCTCTAATCACAAAAGCCAGTGAATGCTTAGTTCGGACAACCTGAATGTAATTGGA
The DNA here is from genome assembly GCF_048569485.1 of Anomaloglossus baeobatrachus. Classification (NCBI taxonomy): domain Eukaryota; kingdom Metazoa; phylum Chordata; class Amphibia; order Anura; family Aromobatidae; genus Anomaloglossus; species Anomaloglossus baeobatrachus. The sequence goes on along the minus strand of NC_134364.1, from coordinate 2,019,016 downwards.
ACTGTAGCAGATACAGAATAAACGCAGCCTGATACTATAACCAGTGACCAGGGCTGCTGTGGAAGATAATACAATTAAGGATTTAGATTATATGACTAATCCTAAAAATAGCAACAAAAAGAGGACAATGTCCTCCAAAAATTAAGTATTACTCACAGCAAGTTGGGCTGCAGTGTGTACATCGCCCAGGCCAAAAGCTAATGCTCTACCAGGATACAGCTAAACCCCCACTAATGTGGAAGCGTCACAGGTGCAGGAGAAGCAGATCACACACACACACCTCCATGGAATGGAGGGGAGGCGAATACTAGATGATAAAACTGCACACAAGTGGCTTGCATAGAGCGCTGTTCACATGCAGATGGCACAGTCACAAACCCGCAGCCTATTAGGTGACGCCCTTCTATTAGATCAGGCGGGCTGCCAAGCCGTACTCCACTGTGTATCATGCACGGACAGACACTCTACAATGCAAGGCCCAACAGAAAGGGGCCTGGCTGTATCCTGTACAAACAAAAAAATATGAGGTTTTTGTTGGTATTTATGGCCATAAAACGTAAGCCTACACCCTCGTCACGGGACCTCATGTCTGTAGGTCCCTACACTAAATATAAAAATAGCAACAAAAAGAGGACAATGTCCTCCAAAAATTAAGTATTACTCACAGCAAGTTGGGCTGTAGTGTGTACATCGCCCAGGCCAAAAGCTAATGCTCTACCAGGATACAGCTAAACCCCCACTAATGGACATTGTCCTCTTTTTGTTGCTATTTTTATATTTAGTGTAGGGACCTACAGACATGAGGTCCCGTGACGAGGGTGTAGGCTTACGTTTTATGGCCATAAATACCAACAAAAACCTCATATTTTTTTGTTTGTACAGGATACAGCCAGGCCCCTTTCTGTTGGGCCTTGCATTGTAGAGTGTCTGTCCGTGCATGATACACAGTGGGGTACGGCTTGGCAGCCCGCCTGATCTAATAGAAGGGCGTCACCTAATAGGCTGCGGGTTTGTGACTGTGCCATCTGCATGTGAACAGCGCTCTATGCAAGCCACTTGTGTGCAGTTTTATCATCTAGCATTCGCCTCCCCTCCATTCCATGGAGGTGTGTGTGTGTGATCTGCTTCTCCTGCACCTGTGACGCTTCCACATTAGTGGGGGTTTAGCTGTATCCTGGTAGAGCATTAGCTTTTGGCCTGGGCGATGTACACACTACAGCCCAACTTGCTGTATATGACTAATCCTAGCACAATAGCATTGTAAACACTGAAAGTTGTAAAGACAGGCTACAGGTCAGATAACCATAACTAAACACAGATAGCGATCACTGCTAACAGGGATAATGAACCCTGAATAGAAAGAGCTCAGCAGGGAAAAATACCCACCAAAGTGTGCAGCCCCACCAGAGTACACCGCCCACACCTGACGCGCGTTTCGCAACGGCTTCGTCGGAGGTGTGGGGGCTGTATGTCTGGTGGCCTTTAAATGTCCCCCATGTACTACTTGCCAGCCTATAGCGGCGCGCGCCGACGCCGCGACGCCCATCCTCCACTGCACATCGGCGTCCTGGAAACCCATGGTGCACATGTGCAAACCATAGATACCAATTGGACGCCAGGTGCAGGGAGGAGGGGAGTCACAGAGCCGGCGCGCGCACAGGCAGGAAGCTTAAACCACCATTTGTAAGTGGGGCAATGGTAAGGGCAAGTAATAAGCAGCAAGTCTGACACAAAATAGATGATCCATTAATGTGGACATTATAAATACATGAAATGAGAAAAACTCATTAATATATATATATATATATTTAAAGCAAGAAAATTCTTGTAAAGCTTCATTGTAGAATGATGACAGACATAACTCCTTATGGTAGCAAGAAGCTTATGGAGGGGGAGAGAAAAAGGCCAGCAGATCTGTAAAGAATAAAAGACTGATTAAAATCAAAGTTTTTTTGACAAAGGCACCAGCAAATCACACTGCCACCACATATGTGCAAATCTCAAAGAGATTGCACATATGTAGATATTAAAGAAAATGTATATGTAAAATGAAGTGAGCGGCAAGATATCAAAGACCAAATCTGAAAATATATAATAAGACATTAGGAGAGAAAGGGCTTAAAGCTGACCGCATCATTAAGGCCTTGTGGTTTAATGGTGTTCAAAACAGTGATCCATCGGGCCTCTTTTTTATGCAAACTGTTCCTGGTGTCACCACCTCGTATACCCAGGTTTACCTTATCTATGCCACGGAATTTTAGGTGTCTGCAGTTACAGCCGTGTTTTTCTCTAAAATGTTTGGGTATGTTTTTGAGTAGGGAAATTTCTTCAGGCTTTTGGAGCTTGGCCGCATTTTTGATATCGCGGACATGCTCCAATATCCGTACCCTCAATTCACGGGTGGTGAGACCTATGTATATTAGGCCACATGGACATGTGGCCCAATATACAACATTTGAAGAACGGCAATTAATAAATTGCATAATGCGGTATGTCCTTGATCGTGAGGAATTCCAAAATTCTGATGCACGGTCCATTTGCGGACATGCACCGCAATCACCGCATGAGACAGACCCCCACCTGGGGCCGCTACATGTCAAGAAGTTGGTATTAATCCTCGGTGTGTAATGGCTCCTCACGACCAAGTCCCTCAAAGTTCTAGACCTCCTAGGTGTAATGGAGGGTCTAGGAGTCAGGATAGAGGCCAGATTAGGATCCGCCATCAAGATGGGCCAATATTTAAAAATTATCGCTGACATTTCACGCCATTGGGCGTGATAGGGGGTAATTAAGCGAATGGTGTTATCAATAGCTTTAGGTTTTGTCTTGAGCAATTCATCACGTATTGAGCCCTTAGCCCTTTCATACCCCTTTTCAATGACACTATGTGAATAGTGTCTGGCCCCAAACCGCTTGCCTCTTTTCTGTTAGAGCTCTCACTTGCAATGTGCAATATATAATAAGCCCCATTTATGGTCACACCGCCCAATCTCTTGCTGTGTTGATTTTAAATTTGTCTGTGTATGTCCTTTTTGTGTCACGCATAATAAATAATTTGTTATATTTTTTCAAAAAAACTGTGTGCATTGATAGCCTATTTTCCAGACTAAGTCCAATCTTCTTAATAATGTATGATATGGGGACTCTAGTTGTTTAATAAATATATACATTATGAATTCCTGTACTCTATTGTTAATATACCTTGCAGATCTCAGCCTTGGTGGCATCTGAACCCAGGACTCCAAAACTGCAAAGCACCAGAGTTCACCACTGAGCCACCATGCTGCTCTAGAGCTGACACCTGCCCAGGTCAGTGAGGTGATTTCCGACACCTAAGGGAAGGTCATAAAACTAGGAGAGGTCCCACAAGCATTTGAAGAGAGACCCCACATAGTACAGATTTGAACCCATGACCACAAAGCACCAGAGATCACCACCAAGCCTTTATTCTCTTGGTTTATAGTCACCAACTGCAATTTCCAGAGTGATAGAACTTCATCATCCTCAGTCAGAGGTGAACCCATGACCTCAGAGGTATAAAGTCACAGAGCTCACCACTGAGCCACTGTGCTGCCCGACAATGAAAGCTTGGCCAGGTCATCAATATGACTCCTGCACCCACAGGTCATGAAAAGGAAGAGCCAGCACTAATTTCCACAATGGACCTGAGTGGTAGCATCTCCTCAGTCGGCCTTGAACTCATGACCTAAGGAAGCAAAGCCCCAGAGATCACCACTGAGTCACCATGCTGCCTGACTGTTACTGCTCAGCCAGGTCATCAATATGACTCCTGCACCCACAGGAAGGTCATGAAAAGGAAGGACTGGCTCCATCTGTAATTTCTATAGTGGACCTCCACAGCAGAATCTCCTCATCCTCAGTTGGACTTGAACCCATGGCACAAGCCACAGAAAGCAATGGCACTGACCACTGACATAACGCACCACCCGAAAAGCCAGCTCTGTCAGGTCATTAATATGTGTACCAGCGCCCCCCACAGGCCAGTCATGTAGAGGACGGTCCGGATCCTCTGCAGTCATGGATGGATCTGAGAGGTGGAATATCATTGTTCTTGGTCAGAGTTGCAGCAATGACCTCAGGAACAGAAATCACCGGAGCTGCTGGGAGCCGATCTATAGCCGCCATCACAACCAGCAGGATGTATAGACATCTATGAAGATGGAGAAAAGCTGTAATGGCTCAGGGTTCTCAGATAAGAGACCACCGGGGGCAGCTGGACATGTCTGACACGTCCATATACTAGAGAACATCTCGTCATAAACCCCATGACCCGGTCTGCAGAGCACAGTGCACAAGTGATCTGGATCCAGTGTAGAGCAGAGATGTGCGCACTTATCCTCTGCTGCAGTCATCATCTATAGGACTGCCTGGATATCGGGCAGCTCTGCTTTATCACAGTCCTATAGACAAGGAATAGAGCAGAGGATTTGCATGCAGAGCTCTTCTCCATTCCAGACTGGTCCACAGAGGCCATTCTGGGCATTTATAGGCCATAGGTCCTAACAGTTAGCCCCCCAGCAATCAGCCATGTATCCCCTAGGTCCTAAGAATCAGACCCCAGTATCAGCCACGTATCCCCTAGGTCCTAATAGTCAGCCCCCAGCAATCAGCCATGTATCCCCTAGGTCCTAACAGTCAGCCCCCAGCAATCAGTTACATATTCCCTAGGTGCTAACAGCCCCCCACAATCAGCCATGTATCCCCTAGGTCCTAACTGTCATCCCCCAGCAGTCAGCCACATATTCCCTAGGTCCTAACAGCCCCCAGCAATCAGGCATTTATCCCCTAGGTCCTAACAGTCAGTTCCCCTGTAGCAGCCAAGGGGGAAGATACTCTTCACCGGGCCGGTGAGGGTCAGGGGAAGTCACGGGTGGCCCTGCTCGGTTTCGTGACCCGGAGGTGTACACGGAGGGAGAGGGGTGATGAGGGGGATAGTGGAGGTTGATTCTGTGATGCCACCTGTGGTATGTGGCCAGGGAATTAGCCATTGCTGCTGTTGCTGTCCTCCGGGGCGGATGGTAGTAGAAGCTAAGTTGTTTCTGCTCCCCACAGTTGGAGCGGGCTCCGGGGAGGATGATGAGGGAAGTAGTGATGGCGGGTGCCAAGACGTGGGGTGGCGGGAATGACAGGCGGACACAGTCTTTGCGGGTTCCAGGTGTTTTACTCACAGTTTATGCTGCTCGCCCTGGAAGTACCGGTCACCCGCTGTGATGAGCTCCGTCGAACCTGGATCCTTTTGAGGTCAATGCCGGTGAATTGGACGGTGGGACCTTCCTCCTGCACTTGGTATGGATCCCCATTTCTTGAAGCTCTTGGGGACCCTTCGTTCTTGAAAGTGTCTCTACTCCTTGCTTGTATGCAGGTGCCGCGAGTCTGATGTGGGGCCGGCCTTGAAACACGACCCCAGATCCTAAGTGGCACTGTGCTCCGGGAACTGTGAGGGCCGGTGGGACATGCAATCCCCCAAGCCTGCAGATTTTGGTGGACAACTTGCCGGATGGCATACACCCCAGAGTACTACAGGAATTGAGTTCTGTGATAGATAGACCATTATTTTTAATCTTCTCAGATTCCTTAATAACAGGGTCGGTACCGCAGGACTGGCGCATAGCAAATGTGGTGCCAATATTCAAAAAGGGGACAAAAACTGAGCCGGGAAATTATAGGCCGGTAAGTTTAACCTCTAAGGTTGGTAAAATCCTTGAGGGTTTCTTGAGAGATGCTATACTGGAGTATCTCAAGAAAAATAACCTTATGACAGAGTATCAACATGGGTTTATGAGGGATCGATCCTGTCAAACTAATTTGATCAGCTTCTATGAAGAGGTAAGTTCAAGTCTGGACCAGGGAAATGCAGTGGATGTTGTGTATATGGACTTTTCAAAAGCTTTTGATACGGTGCCACACAAAAGGTTGGTACATAAAATGAGAATAATGGGGATAGGGGAAAATATGTGTAACTGGGTTAAAAACTGGCTAAGTGATAGGAAACAAAGGGTGGTTATTAATGGTACGTACTCGGACTGGGTCTCAGTTCATAGTGGGGTATCACAGGGGTCAGTATTGGGCCCGCTTCTTTTCAACATATTTATAAATGACCTTGTTGGGGGCATGCGGAGTAGAATTTCAATATTTGCAGATGATACTAAACTCTGCAGGGTAATCAATACAGAGGAGGATAATTTTATATTACAGGGAGATTTATGTAAATTGGAGGATTGGGCTGAGAAGTGGCAATTGAAGTTTAATGTATATAAATGTAAGGTCATGCACTTGGGCAGAGGAAATAACATTTATGATTATGTACTTAATTGTGGAACACTGGGTAAAACAGACACAGAAAAAGACTTGGGTGTATGGGTGGATGGTAAACTTCACTTTAGTGGCCAGTGTCAGGCAGCTGCTGCCAGGGCTAATAAAATAATGGGATGTATTAAAAGAGGTATAAGTGTTCATGAAAAAAATATAGTTCTACCTCTGTACAAGTCACTAGTGCGACCGCACTTATATACTGTGTACAATTCTGGTCACCGATATATAAGAAGGACATAGCTGAACTGGAGAGGGTGCAGAGAAGACCACCAAGAGTATTAGAGGAATGGGGGGGCTGCAATACCAAGACAGGAAAAACGAAGGCTTAGGGGGGATCTAATCACAATGTATAAATATATGAGGGGACAGTACAGAGACCTTTCCAAAGATCTTTTTACACCTAGGCCTGCGACTGGAACACGGGGGCATCCGCTACGTCTTGAGGAAAGAAGGTTTAATCATAATCACAGACGAGGATTCTTTACTGTACGAGCAGTGAGACTATGGAGCTCTCTGCCGCATGATGTTGTAATGAGGGATTCACTACTAACATTAAGCAGAGCCTGGATGCCTTTCCTGAAAAATTTAATCTTACCAGTTATGTATATTAGATTTTATGACAGGGTATTGATCCAGGGAACTAGTCTGATTGCCGGATGTGGACGAAGGAAGGAAATGTTTTCCCCATTGGAACTTGTTTGCCACATTGGGTTTTTTTTGCCTTCCTCTGGATCAACATGTTAGGCTACGGGTTGAACTAGATGGACTTAGAGTCTCCCTTCAACCTTAAAAACTATGATACTATGATACTATGATAAGTATAATTCATCCTAGGATTCTGCAACCTGTCAGCGCCAGTCCTGAAGGAGCAATCAAGCTCTCCCCTCGGCAACCGTATGAACTCCTGTGTCCCACCAGAGCCACTGGTGAAACCCGACTGCTCGCTTCCTCTCTTGCTGGAGAACTCCTCCTAATTGTTGTGTTGGCTCCTGACTTCCCCATGTGGTTTCTGCTTCCGTCCCAGGTTCCCGCCATTAGTGGATTGGGGATCCCAGGTATGGTAGTGTCCTAAAGACCCAACGAAACAAGAAGAAAAGGAGTATACCTATCAAGGGATCACCGAAAAAAATCGAATCGTATGAAAGTATAAATCTTTATTACAAAAACAGAGAATACATGAATCTCCTCACTGGGAGTAAAGGCACATGAAAACAATTCAAAACATTTAAAAACAGACTTGTATCCCCAAGCCAAAAACCATTTGTAATAAATGTCAAAGTGAATCACACAAAAAAATATCAGATAACCCTCATACAAATATGACATAAATAAGTAATGTGACCTGCTACACAGTATGCACTTAAAACTGTACAATATAGGTTATGTAATTATAATATATGGGCTTGGGCGGAGCCTTAGATGGTATACAGAGGGAATAGCAGTACCTCAAGGGCTAGGAGCTGTCTTTTATAGGATGACAAAGATAAAACAAGCCTGTTCCGATTAATTCACATCAATATAGTAAATAGTATAGATGAAAAAACCTCTAAGAGACTAAAGTATCACAGACAGGGCCCGGAGATGCAACCCTGATCAAGGCTGCGTGTTTCAGTATATCTAAAAAGTGCAACAATAAGCACAGGCAGAGATGATCAGACCCCTGAGTACAAGGAACATATAGACTGGTGCAATAGGTTTAAGACCACACGCACTCTCCTATATGAAGAGTGTGTGTGTAACAGCCCCTGTAGGACCGAAATGTCACCAGCAAAATCAGAGGTTAGTTATCCTGATCAGAGTCTGCAAGTATACTGCAGCTATAAAGTGCAAAAGTACAGCAGAAAATGCATACACCCTATAATGTAGTAGTATAGACTAGTAGAATAAAACTGAGGCATACCCTATACCATGGTTCAGGGCAATGCCAAATAGTCTCATACTCACTATCCTAAAGGGGTAAAGCAGATGTATAGCAGGGTACCAGGAGGGGTAGGTTATTGGCAAGATAACCCCACGCGTATCGCCCCCATAAAGGAGGCTTCCTCAGGGGAAAAAGACAGACAGTGTGTGGTCAAACATGTGCCCTATTTCTATCAAACACTAAAAAAAAAAAAAAAAAAAAAGCTGCACACTGGTGAGCAATCATCTAATTTAGTGTTTGATAGAAATAGGGCACATGTTTGACCACACACTGTCTGTCTTTTTCCCCTGAGGAAGCCTCCTTTATGGGGGCAATACGCGTGGGGTTATCTTGCCAATAGCCTACCCCTCCTGGTACCCTGCTATACATCTGCTTTACCCCTTTAGGATAGTGAGTATGAGACTATTTGGCATTGCCCTGAACCATGGTATAGGGTATGCCTCAGTTTTATTCTACTAGTCTATACTACTACATTATATAGGGTGTATGCATTTTCTGCTGTACTTTTGCACTTTATAGCTGCAGTATACTTGCAGACTCTGATCAGGATAACTAACCTCTGATTTTGCTGGTGACATTTCGGTCCTACAGGGGCTGTTACACACACACTCTTCATATAGGAGAGTGCGTGTGGTCTTAAACCTATTGCACCAGTCTATATGTTCCTTGTACTCAGGGGTCTGATCATCTCTGCCTGTGCTTATTGTTGCACTTTTTAGATATACTGAAACACGCAGCCTTGATCAGGGTTGCATCTCCGGGCCCTGTCTGTGATACTTTAGTCTCTTAGAGGTTTTTTCATCTATACTGTGGAGACACGGGGCTCAGTGGGCGCTCTCGTCCACTAAAACCCGCCGCCTTTAGAAAGACAGCGTGGCTCAGGGCTCATCCCAACTGAACGCCGGCCTCCCTAACCGTGGGTGTAACACTACTCAGACAACACAGGGTGAGGGAACCACAATAATTAGACTTTATTGGATCCCCAAACAATTAACGGCACATAACACATAACCAGCAAAACACACAAATGTAACAGGCAACAGAGTCTCACCCTTCCGCTGGCTCACCAGGGATTTAGAATGTCCATGCCTCACAGGTTCCAAGCTGTCTGAGGTCTGCAAAGTTTGTAACAGGTGACTGAACTGTCCCAACCTGCGTGTCCTCCTTAGGTAGTCCTGGTTTGATGTTACAATCCTGGCAGCCGGAGTCGAAATCCCTAGGCTGTGGATATGGTCTCCAACCGGATCCGGAGTCCCTAGATTGAAGCCATAAGATGTCCTGATCCTCCAGTCAGCTCCAAAGAGCTTAGACTGAATCCATCAACCATCAACAACCACTGGTGGCTTAAAGAAGTCCTTTTTATAGCCACAACCTTCCCCTTGGATACACTGCGTCCTCATCGATTGGTTGGACAAGATTGCTTCTCCCATTGGAGGAATTTCAAGCTGCATGGACAATGTTCATTTAAATGATGTGCTTAGAAAGGCTGAGGGTGTACATGTAAACTGGGAGCCACTGACTAGACAATGGCTACTAAGGTAATTACATTATCAATACACAACTACAATACAATGGTTACTGGAAATGTCTGGAGAACAATAGTCTAGCTTTCAGTGGCCAACACAATTACATTGAGTCAACAAGAGTCTTGTAAAAACAATGAGGGACTTCTCCCCCATCTATAGACAATCTATCATGCTGTCTGGCTGGATTTTAAGAAACGTTAACCCATGAGAGTCCATGTCGTCACATATACTATTTACTATAATGATGTGAATTAATCGGAACAGGCTTGTTTTATCTTTGTCATCCTATAAAAGACAGCTCCTAGCCCCTGAGGTACTGCTTTTCCCTCTGTATACCATCTAAGGCTCCGCCCAAGCCCATATATTATAATTACATAACCTATATTGTACAGTTTTAAGTGCATACTGTGTAGCAGGTCACATTACTTATTTATGTCATATTTGTATGAGGGTTATCTGATATTTTTTTGTGTGATTCACTTTGACATTTATTACAAATGGTTTTTGGCTTGGGGATACAAGTCTGTTTTTAAATGTTTTGAATTGTTTTCATGTGCCTTTACTCCCAGTGAGGAGATTCATGTATTCTCTGTTTTTGTAATAAAGATTTATACTTTCATACGATTCGATTTTTTTTGGTGATCCCTTGATAGGTATACTCCTTTTCTTCTTGTTTCGTTTTGCCTTTCATATACCTGGAGATCCCATAGCGTGGTGCCCTTCCTCCCCATAGTCTATGTCCTAAAGACCCAACCACGCTGTCGACCCCTTTTGACCCAAACCTAGCCCAGTCCAAGGTAAAGGAAGAGCAACCTGTTTGTGTGTATGAAACCGGCACCGACTTGCAGTGCCCTGTGGCAACTGAAGCCTAAGGGGCGGCACACCCCAGCAATCAGCCACGTATCCCCTAGGTCTTAAAGGGGGCTTTACACGCTACGATATCATTGCCAATATCGCTAGCGTGCTTACCCGCCCCCATCGTTTGTGCGACATGGGCATATCGCTGCCCGTCGTGCACAAGATCGCGCACCCCTGTCACACGGACTTACCTGCCCTGCGATGTCGCTCTGGCCGGCGATCTGCCTCCTTTCTAAGGGGGTGGGTCATGTGGCGTCACAGCGACGTCACATGGCAGGCGTCCAATAGAAGCGGAGGGGCGGAGATGAGCAGGACGTAAACATGCCGCCCACCTCCTTCCTTCCGCATTGGCGGTGGAGGCAGGTAAGGTGATGTTCCTCGCTCCTGCGGTGTCACACACAGCGATGTGTGCTGCCGCAAGAACGAGGAACAACATCGCTAATGAGCGTTTAACGATTTTTGGTTTTAGGACGACCTCTCCGCGGCAATCGATTTTGGCCGCTTTTGCAATCGTTTTAGGTCACACATAAGTGTCACACGCTGCGATATCGTTAATGACGCCGGATGTGCGTCACTAACGGCGTGACCCCGACGATAAAACATTAACGATATCATAGCGTGTAAAGCCCCCTTTACAGTCAGCCCTCCAGCAATCATCCACGTATCCCCTAGGTCCTAACAGTTCCCCAGAAATAAGCCACATATTCCCTAGGTTCTAAAAGCCCCCAGCAATCAGCCACATATCCCCTAGGTCCGAACAGCCCCCTAGCAATCAGCCACATATCCCCTAGGTTCTAAAAGACCCCAGCAATCAGCCACATATTCCATAGCTCTTAACAACCCCCCAGACCCTCGGGGTCACAGTTCAGCGTCGTCTTTAGACGCTAGGGTGGGGCGCTGATCAGCGTCGTCTTCAGACAATCGGGTGGCATAGTTCAGAGTTGTCTTCAGACCCTCGGGGGGAAAGTTCAGAGTCGTCTTCAGACCCTCGGGGGGAAAGTTCAGCGGCGTCTTCAGACCCTCGGGGGGAAAGTTCAGAGTCGTCTTCAGACCCTCGGGGGGAAAGTTCAGCGGCGTCTTCAGACCCTAGGGGGGAAAGTTCAGCGGCGTCTTCAGACCCTCGGGGGAAAAGTTCAACGGCATCTTCAGACCCTTGGGGGGAAAGTTCAGCGGCTTCTTCAGACCCTTGGGGGGGGGCGCAGTTCACATGAAATCTCATCCACTTTGCTTGTAATGAACATTACATCTTTTATTGGTTTAATAGAGAGAAAAAAAAAAACAATCCCGCCATGTTTTCCACCGTTTACCAATCCCCGTAAATGATCTGATCCAATGATGTGCGAGTCGTTACGATTACAGAAAAGAAATACAGTCATATGAAAAAGTTAATGTTAACCTTTTTTCTTTATAACAATTTGGGTTTTTGCTATTTCAGTTTTATATATCTAATAACTGATGGACTGAGTAATATTTCTGGATTGAAATGAGGTTTATTGTACTAACAGAAAATGTGCAATCCGCATTTACACTAAATTTGACCGGTGCAAAAGTATGGGCACCTCAACATAAAAGTGACATTAATATTTTGTAGATCCTCCTTTTGCAGCAATCACAGCCTCTAGTCGCTTCCTGTAGCTGTTAATGAGTTCCTGGATCCTGGATGAAGGTAGATTTGACCATTCCTGTTTACAAAACAATTCCAGTTCAGTTAAGTTTGATGGTCGCCGAGCATGGACAGCCGCTTCACATCATCCCACAGATTTTCAATGATATTCAGGTCTGGGGACTGGGATGGCCATTCCAGAACATTGTACTTGTTCCTCTGCATGAATGCCTGAGTAAATTTGGAGCGGTGTTTTGGATCATTGTCTTGCTGAAATATCCATCCCCTGCGTAACTTCAACTTCGTCACTGATTCTTGCACATTATTGTCAAGAATCTGCTGATACTGAGTTGAATCCATGTGACCCTCAACTTTAACAAGATTCCCGGAGCCGGCATTGGCCACACAGCCCCAAAGCATGATGGAACCTCCACCAAATGTTACTGTGGGTAGCAAGTGCTTTTCTTGGAATGCCGTGTTTTTTTGCCTCCATGCATAACGCCTTTTTGTATGACCAAACAACTCAATCTTTGTTTCATCAGTCCACAGGACCTTCTTCCAAAATGATACTGGCTTGTCCAAATGTGCTTTTGCATACCTCAGGCGACTCTGTTTGTGGCGTGCTTGCAGAAACGGCTGCTTTCGCATCACTCTCCCATACAGCTTCTCCTTGTGCAACGTGCGCTGTATTGTTGACCGATGCACATTGACACCATCTGCAGCAAGATGAAGCTGCAGGTGTTTGGAGGTGGTCTGTGGATTGTCCTTGACTGTTCTCACCATTCTTCTTCTCTGCCTTTCTGATATTTTTCTTGGCCTGCCACTTCTGGGCTTAACAAGAACTGTACCTGTGTTCTTCCATTTCCTTACTATGTTCCTCACAGTGGAAACTGACAGTGTAAATCTCTGAGACAACTTTTTGTACCTTTCCCTGAACAACTATGTTGAATAATCTTTGTTTTCAGATCATTTGAGAGTTGTTTTGAGGAGCCCATGATGCCACTCTTCATAGGAGATTCAAATAGGAGAACAACTTGCAAGTGGCCACCTTAAATACCTTTTCTCATGATTGGATACACCTGCCTATGAAGGTCAAAGCGCAATGAGGTTACAAAACCAATTTAGTGCTTTAGTAAGTAAGTAAAAAGTAGTTAGGAGGGTTCAAATCAAGAAATTGATACGGGTGCCCATACTTTTGCACCGGTCAAATTTTGTTTAAATGTGGATTGCACATTTTCTGTTAGTACAATAAACCTCATTTCAATCCAGAAATATTACTCAGTCCATCAGTTATTAGATATATGAAACTGAAATAGCAAAAACCCAAATTGTTATAAAGAGAAAAGGGTAACATTAATAGGGGTGCCCAAACTTTTTCATATGACTGTACATCCATGTTATTTGCTGATTTGTGATGTTTATTATTTTTCAAAAAAGTACAATAAAAATACATTATTCTAAACATTTTATTATTTTTAGTAATATTTTTATGGTAAAAAGAAAATCTTTTTTTCTCTCCTGCTAGAATATTGGACACAGAGATGCTGCTCTGTACAATGGATCTCTATGTCCTGTGTAATCTGCTGTGAAGTCAGAGGCTGCACTGCTCTGTACAATGGATCTCTATGTCCTGTGTAATCTGCTGTGCAGTTGAAGCACCCCACGGGGCCAGGGTCGTACTTGTCACTGGGCCGGTGAGGGTCATGGGATGTCACGGGTGGCCCTGCTCGGTTTTGTGACCCCGTTGATGTCAATAAAAGGGATGGATTATAAGATGATGGTGGGGATGTTGGGAATAGTTGTCTCGTGACGACACCTGTGGTGTGCGGTCAGGGATTAGCCGCCGCTGCGGGTGCTCTCCTCTGGCGTGGATGGTGTCACAGCTCGGATGGTTCAGGTCCCTACAGGTAGAGCTTGGTCCCAGGGAGGATGATGGTGGTGGTAGTGGCCGGTTGCGCATTAGGGTTGGACAGTGGTTGCGGTTCAAGGTTACTCACTGTATGTGTGGCACCCAGGGGGCAGGGGGTTAACCTTACTCGTCGCCGGGACGGTGGTATTGGTTCCGAGGATGTCACGGGTGGCCTGCCCGGTTTCGTACCCCGAGGTGTCCACAATAAATGGGGGATGATAGGAGGTAATGATGGAAATGATTGTCGTGACGCCACTTATGGTATGGTGGTAGCAGCAGAGATGGTTTCACTCCCCACAGGTGGAGAGGGCCCCAGGGAGATGATGGAGGAAGTAGTGGTGCATTGGGGTGCAGGACTTAGGGCGCTGACGTGGTCCAGTCAGCCTAGTAGCAGGGAGGAATGTCTCTTTGCCAGGTACGTTGAATGCCTTCCTATATGCACTTTGGATGTAGGATCTCTGTGGATCACTGTGGCTTGGAGCTAATTGAGGACCCAGGTTCTTGGTTGCTTAGTCCTATGTCCCTCTCTGACGGGCAGTATGAGGTGGGTATGGGGCACACGTGTTCCTCCGCGGCCCCAAGCTCTATTTTGCTACTTCGCCCTAGGGCTTTGTTGGTGGGGCAGGAAACATGGAATCTCCTGCCCTCCGGGTTTTACTACGGAGCCTTTGAGTGCTAGATTACTGGGTACTAATGTCCTGTGCAATGTGCTCGGTCTTGGAAAGCTTGCTTTCTAACAGCGACCGGTCTCTTTCCTCTCCTCCAGGGTTCTGAGGTTTCACTTTCTCTTTTTCTGACTAACCCCTTCCCATCCCAAAATGCACAGGGGAGGCTCGTCTGTTGTGAATGTCAGTTATGCTTTGGCTGCTGGGAGGCTCCCTCTTGTGGCCAGGAATGGTTTGGACATAGACCAGGTGTGTTGAGCAATGGGCGTTTCCATTGCTAACTCTCTGCTTATTTAAATCCTGGTCTGATAGCAGGCTATGCCGGATGTCAGTTGTTCTTTGTTCACCAGCCTGCTTCATTCTGCTCCACACCACATCTACCCCAGATAAGTGCTTTGCTCTTTATTTGTTGTTTGGTTCTTTTACTCTTATCTGAGTTTGTAATTTGCTGTGGTTGTTTTCAGTTTATTTGCATGCAGGAATTTTCCCTCTCAGGTGCCTAGCTGGGAAACTCCCTGCAGTTTTGTTTGGAGTATTGCTCCTATAAGTCCATGTGTTTGTGGCTTTTTGAATTTATAATGATTCCTGTTTTCTGTTCATTGGTATGACAAGAGCGCCTGGTATAGGACGGAGTGCAGATCATGCGATCTGAGGGCCTTTTTGTACTATCAGGAATTTGGAATTTTGCAGGGTTTTTCTCTGGCCACCATCAGCCCCTTTCCTGTCCTTTGCTATGTTAGTCAGTAGGGCCTCACCTTTTGCTAATCCTATCATCTATCTGTGTATTGTGTTTTCTTAGATCACCGCAGTCTTTGAATGTGGGGGGCTTGCTATTCTTTATCTATTTTCTGAGGCAGAGAGTTATTCATCTTTCCTTCCTTTAGGATAGCTAGTTCTCCGGCTGGGTTCGCGGTGCACAGGATGTTAGTTCACCCCTCAGCTACTTCTAGTTGTGATGGTGAATAAGGGGATGGCGGCCAGATTAGTTGCCAATGCTCTTGTCACCTTTTACCAATGATTTATGGTGGTCTTCCATGGTTCCGGATCATAACAGTACATCCGGCCAACAAATTTAAAGGGTACTCTTAAGAAGGAAAAAAAAAAGTCTGCTGAAGTTTGTTTTTTTTTTGGTGTTTTTTCTCTTCTTCTTTGGGTTCTGTGGAAGATTTCTTTTTCTAGCATGGATGAATTGGGTGAGCGTGTTGCTCATCTTGATGCTAAGGTTCGTCGTATAGAGTTTTATCTTGCACAGACTCCCCTTGCAGAGCCTAAAATTCCCATTCCTGAATTTTTTTCGGGAGATAGGTTGAGATTTTTGAGCTTCAAAAATAATTGTAAATTATTTTTTGACCTGCGCCCTAAGTCCTCAGGGAATCCCGTACAGCAGGTTAAGATTGTCATCTCCTTGCTGCGTGGTGACCCTCAGGACTGGGCCTTCTCTTTAGCGTCTGATGATCCGATTCTCAGTGATGTGGACTCCTTTTTTCAGGCCTTGGGTTTATTATATGACGAACCCAATATTGTGGACCAAGCAGAAAAGGTCTTGTTGTCCTTAACTCAGGGTTTGGATTCTGCAGAAACGTTTTGTCAGATATTTGGAAAGTGGGCGGTCCTTACCAAATGGAATGATGATGCGCTTGCGGCTCTTTTTCGTAACGGTATGGCGGATGCTGTGAAGGATGTAATGGTAGGATTTCCCGTCCCTTCTGGTCTTGATGCCTCTATGACCTTGGCCATTCAGATTGATAGGCGTTTACGTGAGCGCAGGAAGATACCTGCTGGTTTTGTGCCTGTGGAACAGCCTTTGGAGCCTATGGAGTGTGATAGGGTCCTTTCTAATGCTAGTCGGCAGGGGTTCAGACGGAAGAATAGACTGTGCTTCTATTGTGGAGACGCTTCTCATAACATCTCTGTCTGCCCTAAACGTGAAAGGAGATTGGCTACTTCTGTTACTGTGGGTTCTTTGCAACCAAAGTTTCTTTTGTCTGTCACATTGATTTGTTCATTGTCTTCCTTTTCTGCATTTGCCTTTGTGGACTCAGGGGCAGCGCTCAATTTGATGGATTTTGGGTTTGCTAGGGATTGTGGTTTTCCCATGGTTCCTTTGCAAACTCCTATTCCTTTAACCCCTTCATGACCATGGACGGATATATCCGTCATGGAGTGTGTCCCGTTAAGCCCCGCCCCCTGCCGCGGGCAGGTGGCGGCGGTCGGCACACATATCAGCTGTTTTCAACAGCTGACGTGTGCCTGCTAGCCGCGGGTGGAATCGCTTCCACCCGCGGCCATTAACCCCTTAAATCTTGCTGCCAAAGTCTGGCAGCAAGATCTAAATGCACGCGGCCATGTTTTTTTACTTACCGCTGCCCCCACCGGAAGTCACGTGCGTGATCACGTGACTATCGGTGGTTGCCATCGTAGCACAGGGTCATGTGATGATGCCTGCAGCTATGATGTTTCACTTTCGTTTTCCCTCGGCTGAGAGCAGAGGGAAAAACAAAGTGACTGAATCTGCTGTTTACAGCTGTATAGCTGTGATCAGCAGATAGATAATAACGATCGGATTGCTGATCGCTATAGCCCCCTAGGGGGACTAGTAAAATAAAGTAAAAAAAAGTTTTAAAAAATAAAAAAAACAAAAAAAACCCTAAAAGTTCAAATCACCCCCCTTCCCCCCCATTGAAAATTAAAGGGTTAAAAAATAAATAAATAAATATACACATATTTGGTATCGCCGCGTTCAGAAATGCCCGATCTATCAAAATATAAAATCAATTAATCTGATTGGTAAACAGCGTAGCGGCAAAAAAATTCCAAACGCCAAAATTACGTTTTTTGGTCGCCGCAAGTTTTACGCAAAATGCAATAACAGGCGATCAAAACGTAGCATCTGTGCAAAAATAGTACCATTAGAAACGTCAGCTCGAGACGCAAAAAATAAGCCGTCACTGAGCCATAGATCCCAAAAAATAAGGACGCTACGTGTTTCGGAAAATGGCGCAAAACGTGCGCCACTTTTATTGGACAAACGTGTGAATTTTTTTAACCCCTTAGATACAAGTAAACCTATACATGTTTGGTGTCTGCAAACTCGCACCGACCTCAGGCATCATAACACATCAGTTTTACCATAAAGTGAACACCGTGAATAAAACATCCCAAAAACTATTGTACGATCACACTTTTTTTGCAATTTTTCCGCACTTGGAATTTTTTTGCTGTTTTCCAGTACACCATATGGTAAAACTTATGGTTTCATTTAAAAGTACAACTTGTCCCGCAAAAAACAAGACCTCATATGGCAAGATTGACGGAAAAATAAAAAAATTACGGCTCTCGGAAGAAGGGGAGCAAAAACCAAAAATGGAAAGTGCCCCGGTGCTGAAGGGGTTAAGGGGCATTGATGCTACCCCTTTGGCAGAACATAAACCCCAATTTTGGACCCAGGTGCCTATGAGAGTTGCACCAGCGCATCAGGAAACTTGTACATTTTTAGTATTGCATAATCTACAGGACACCTTGGTACTGGGATTTCCGTGGTTGAAGACCCATAATCCGGTTCTTGACTGGAGATCCTTGTCGGTAGTTAGTTGGGGTTGTCAAGGTTTGCATCAGGACCTTTCCGTGTCGTCCACGTCTGCTCAGACAGTTGATGTTCCGGCTGTCTTGTCTGATTTCCGTGATGTATTTAATGACCAGGAATCTGATTCTCTGCCCCCACACCGGGACTGTGACTGCCATTAAGTTGGTGCCCGGTTGTAAATTTCCCAAGGGGCGGATTTTGTAAAATAGTGAGTTTATGGAGATTGATTCATAGACTGGATTACATATATTCATAAATATATGTATATTATCGCCCATCCCTTTAAGGAAAGTCTGTGTGTTGGAAAATGCTAGACCAAGAGTTTGAGATGGTAAGAACCAAACTCATCTGTTAGTCGTCCATCAAAGCCATCTGACATTGTTTGTCAAAGTTGTCAAAGTAGTGCTATATATTGTTTAGAATGTTGGGCTAAGAACTGAAATAGCTATGAGAAACGTTTTACTGTAAGTTACTGTTACTTTAAGGTCAAAGCTCAGTGAGCTTCAAAGGAATTATAAATAAGACTGAAGTAGGTCTTGTTACAGGTCTCTAGTGCGCAAGTACACTTATTTCGCGGGTAAAATGTACCACGTGACATGATGTAATGCTTAACCTAAAATAAGGATAGTTAGTTTTTGTGTTACCATGTAAAGAGATAAGGACAATCCAGAGGAGGGGTTTTGGGTTATAAAAGAAGCCCACACTTCAAAGGTTGGGGAGAAGGAGGGAGAGGCAGAAGGTGACAGGAGAAAGACGGACCCATCCGACCAGACCATCCCGAGACGGCTTACACACACAACGATGTAAGATATATGAACTGTTATTTTTTCTATCTGTCTCCATCTATTAACTCAAGCCAAGACAGTTATTTTTCTCTAATGACTGTAACCCTCCAACTCTTATCTGAATAAATCCATAATATGTTTTTGACCTATCTTCGCTCCAATCATTATATACTGGCTATGCAGTTGTCGCCGTAAACCCATTATTTAACATTTGGCGAGCACCAGCCTGAATGATTGTGAAACACAGCTGTTTTCTGTGCAAGGTGATTTTTTTCACGCTGCCTATTCTTGCAGAAGGACTTTTTTTTTTTTCTTTTCTCTCACGTCATTCCCTGCCCTTTGTCCGAGAAGGGGGGTCTGTGGGGGTCTGTGAGTAATTTCTGTCCAAGCTGCAGGCGAACGACGATACACTGTGTCCACATCAGAACCTAAGAGAGGGTTAACGTGACAAGCTGCTCGGAGGTCGTATGTGTCAAAGCCATTCCAGGACCATCCATCCATAAGTCGGTTGAAGCCATCCGAGGACCATCCATCCATAAGACGGTTGAAGCCATTCAAGGACAAGCATCACATACTGGTGAGAAATGGAGTTTATTCATGATTATTTTAGTAACTGTCATGTAGAGTATTCTTTTGATCATACACATAGTGACGCACAGTTATGGTCAAATCTGTACCGGCAATGTGAACTTGAGAATCTTAAGCTAGATAAAAAGTTTTTTACTATAAATCGGTTACAGAAAAAGATACAGAATGTATTGGGTATGGTATACACTTACAATTCCATGGTGGGTGGGGCACAGCCATATGCACGCACTATCTGTATGGTGACTGACACACCCATAACAACAGGCACGCCCAATACAACAGACACACACGTCACAGATTCAGAAACAACAGATTGTCCAAATTGTTCGATATTAGCAGAACATATCGAACATCTGGAGGATCAGTTGGAAACAAGAGCAGATTTAATATCAAAACTACGGAAAGATATTAAATATGTATCTGTTAATACGAGACAGAACAAGACAGAAGCTTTAGGTTCAGACGTACCGGACGGGCTGAATACGGCCGAGGACGAGACTCTGAATGAGGAGGAACTTCGGAAAAAGAAGTTACATGATAAGGCCGCCCGTCTTAACATTAAAATCCATGACCAATTAATGAAAATCATTAAGGACATACCGAAATATGATGATAAAATGGACGCCTTCCATAATGCGGACATTTTTGAGTCACATTCCGATAAATATAATCTGACAAATGAACAGAGAAACAAGATTTATAGGGTATGGCTTCCCTCCCACATGGCAAAAAGGTTACAAGCAACACCTAGGACTGACGAACACAATGACCTGATCCATGACACAAAGGAAGATAGGCTGAGACAGTTGATTCTCTTTACCACAGGAGAGTCTACCCCAACAGTCGAATTGTTAGAAAACCTTAAGACACACATACAGGAGGATCCATTTGTCTTTGTTGTTAAATTTGAACAGGCCTACAAAATGATAATGGAAATCGGATCTGATCAAGAACCGCCTTCCATGATCAAGGCCTTTGTTAAAAAGTTTAAATATTTGGACCCTGCTTCATTCGAAATAGCTTCTAGAATGGAAAGTCTACAAGAGGTCACATCATTTATTGATAGAATACGTAGACGAATGAAGCAAAATCAGGTAAAATCAAAAATAGCCATGATAGAAGGGAACACTGACACATTAGTATCCCAGGAAAAACAGATCAAAAACAACAAAAGACCGGTGTTGAATTCTAAAAACAAGAATTCAGGGGGGGGTAACAGGAAAAGCACAATTCATTGCTTTTTTTGCGGCCTACCCGGACACCTGAAGTGGGAATGCAAGAAATTCCTGAGGGCGGGAGTTGAGGAAAGGCTGGGTAAGGAAAATGGACTGATGCCAAACACATCCAGTGCACCTCCCCCATCTTCAGCACCTCCACCTTCATACACGCCCACTCGTACTGACAACAGAAATAACCAATCACCATACACGCCCACTCATACTGACAACAGAAATAACCAATCACCATATGCACCTCTGACCAGACAGATAAGGGAAATGTCCATACAGGGATTGGATGAAAGGGGCAAGACACCTGCTGCTCTTCTCCCTTCTCCATCATCCTGACTGGCAAAGCCGGTCCCCAGGCTGCATCCACTGGAATTCGTCACTCGAGTTTCAATGGATAGCTGTGGTCGACCATTTTTAAAGGTAAATCTTGAAGGTCAGGAAGTAACATTTCTCCTTGATACAGGTGCGCAATTGAGTGTCACAAATGTTGATTTACATTTAAAGCCAGATTCCCCTGTATGCACAATTGTTGGTTTCAGTGGTAAAAATGGAACAAAGGTGACTTTAGCGCAGGATGTTTCTTTGGAAATACCTGGTTTTTTGAAAACGAAAATGGATATTTGGTGTTGTCAGGATACTGAGAATATAATTGGCACTGATTTTATGGAAAAGCATGGCTGGATTATTGATTTGGGTAACAAAACAGTATGGAAAGATTCTAACGGTTGTAAGGCGGTAGTTATTGATCCAAATGAATATAGTCATGTCGGGACCATTTGTTTGACCGATGTAGTGTCAGCAGATCGTTTGTGGCCTGAAACTGGTGGTGATGAAGTATTGACTGAGTTAGTACAACGGTTTCCTTCTTTATGGGCTCAGTACAGGAATGAGGTTGGAACAATGAAGGATGTAATTGTCAAAATTGAAGGCCGTGACCCACCTCCACAGCGTCAGTATAAGTTG
Source organism: Anomaloglossus baeobatrachus (assembly GCF_048569485.1). Taxonomy (NCBI): domain Eukaryota; kingdom Metazoa; phylum Chordata; class Amphibia; order Anura; family Aromobatidae; genus Anomaloglossus; species Anomaloglossus baeobatrachus. Next base: position 1,997,053 of record NC_134364.1, on the reverse strand, counting down.
CCTCCGGAGTCAGTTGCTCCGATGTCGAAGATTATACAGGAATTGTTGGCTCAAGGTGTCATACGAAAGGCAAATTCGGTTTGTAACAATCCATTGTGGTGTGTTCTGAAAAGCGATGGTAGCTATAGGATGTTGTTGGACTTGAGGATGTTCAATAAGTGTACTCCCAATGTAGCACCGATTGTAGCTGATACACATGACATGATGTCGAGATTAGATGCTAAGGCAAGGTATTTCTCAGTGTTGGATATCAGTAATGGTTTTTTCAGTATACCGATTGAGCAAAGTTGCCAATATCGATTTGCATTCAACCACCTCGATCAGCAATATGTATGCTGTAGGCTTCCTCAGGGGGCAAGTATGTCGCCAAGCATTTTTCATCAGGCGCTGGCGAACGTTTTGTCGAAATTTTCTCGTCCGGAATGTTTATTGCAATATGTGGACGATATCTTGTTGAGTACGGAGGATGAGAATTTGCATATTTCTCTACTGGCAGAATTGTTTGAGCTGCTGCATGATGCAGGTTTAAAACTGAATACCAAAAAGGTCAAGCTGATGCAGACTGAGGTCAGGTTTTTAGGAGTTCTGCTAAGTCCAGGTACACGGCGACCCCTACAGGACAGAATAGAGGCAATTGCATCTCTTCCAATTCCAACATCACACAAGGCACTAAGACATTTTTTAGGGCTTGTAAATTACTCAAGGGATTTCATTGAAAATTTTGCTGACAAAGCCAGACCTTTGTATGATCTTTTAAAAGGTGACAATGATGATTATTTTGGTCCCTGGAGTGTTGAACAGGAAAAAGCCTTCACACAATTGAAACATGATCTACAACACGCACCTGCGTTAAGTATGGTGGAAAAGAACGCACCTTTTGCGCTTCAAGCACACACTTCAGAGACAAGTATCTCTGTGGTTTTGCTGCAGCTGCAAGGGGGGGAATGGAGAATCTTGGGGTACTTCTCTAAGCTTCTCTCACCTGTTGAGAGGGGGTTTGAGGTGTGCGCAAGACACCTGGTGGGAGTGTATTTTGCGATAAAAATCACTCAACACATCATCGGGTTCCAAAAGGTTATTCTCCAAACGCCACATTCCACACTGAAACTTCTCTTTGAGAAAAACATCCCAGGTGTGTCACATCAGAGATTTGCCCATTGGTTGCTCTCATTGTCTCCAAATCAAATTGAGGTAGATTATAAGGCCAAGTATGTTCTTCCTCAATTGATGCAGTATGAAGGACAAACCCATGATTGCATAGAAACGTTCCATGAACCAAGTCCATCTCTCTTCAGACGACAGTCGGAAGACGCAGATGAACCTGTGTTTGTAGACGGTTCTAGATTTTTTCTGGAAGGACATTATCACACAGGATATGGAATTTTCTATTCCAAGCGAGGACAAGTGGTAAAACACAAGTTACCGAGTCATTTCTCAGCTCAAAGGGCAGAGATAGAAGCGGTAAGAATGGTCCTACAGCTGAATGAAGCTGATGATCAAACTCCAATGGTAATCTACAGTGATAGCTCCTATGTTGTCAGATCCCTAACCGATTACCTGCCTGTTTGGGAAAGGAGAGGCTACGTGGACTCGTCCAACAAAGCCTTGCTGCACCGCGAAACTCTAGAATCAATTTTTGAGATGGCATCTAGGGCCCCAAATAGATTTGCTATAGTGAAAGTCGCTGCACATCAAAGATCTGATGATGAGTTATCTGTAGGAAATGCAACCGCAGATGCTCTAGCCAAAGAAGCTGCCCTGACAGGAGAGGAAGTGTTTGACTCTGAACCCTCTGAGAATTCAGCGGTTCAGAGAGCAGACACGTACATACCTTCATTTGCAGAGGAACAGAGAAAAGATCCTTCTCTTGTTATTTTTCTGGATGATCCAAAACCTCCTTTCATCTGTGAAAATGGGGTTTTGTGTCACAATTCAAATGAAGAATTGCGTCCAGTTGTACCAAAACATCTACAGGTAGAATTCACTCGATACAACCATGAGAGTTTAGGTCACTTGGGACAACAGAAATTGTTAGTCATTCTCAAGGAGAAATTTTATTGGGAAAAAATGGACGAAACAGTTCAAAGTGTTGTACTATCATGTCTCATTTGTGCCCAAATAAATCCAAGACCTAAAGGACAGAAGCCACCACTTCTACGGATCGCACCTGCAGATGGTCCATGGTCTACACTGCAGATAGACTATATTGGTCCTTTACCCTCAGGTAAACATGGTCTCAGGTATGCATTGATTGTGGTAGATGTGTTCTCAAAATGGGTAGAAATATTACCTGTTAGGAAAGATGATGCTTTGTCCACAGCAAGGGAATTGGTACAACATGTCTTTTGTACTTGGGGGATCCCAAGGATGATTACCTCCGATCGAGGTAGCCACTTCACAGGTAAAATCATGCAAACTGCTTGTGCTATTCTAGGGGCGCGACAGCAATTTCATGTCCCCTATCATCCACAATCTGCGGGAATTGTGGAAAGAATGAATAGGACAATCAAGTCCAGAATTGCAAAGATGCTTTTGGACAAAGGTAACACTTGGGTTGACAAGGTTCCTTTCATACTGATGAGTATAAGAGGTTCAATCTCTTCTACAACTCAATTCACTCCGTTTGAGTTGATGACGGGAAGAAAAATGCCATTGTGGTTTCCACATGAGCCATTTTTATCCACTCCACAAAAAGATGCTATCTCAAGGTCCCAATGGTTGAGATCGCTACAGGAGAACCTGAAAGCGATTCTGCCATATGCGGCATCGAGAATGCAGAAAATGGAGCCACCCTATGAGTCCAAATTCAAGAAAGGTGCTCTAGTCATGATCAAAACCTTTCGCAAGAGTGGACCATGGGAGTGTAATTGGGAAGGTCCTTTTGAAGTCCTTGAGACTATGGGACAAGTTATGATTCTTGTGCACCGAGTGTCAAATGTGGTAAAAAAGACCCGGAAAACACAAAAAGTGTGGGTTCACGTTGACCAGTGCAAAATATTTGTGACAAAATAATGATACTGCATTTCTTTCCAGGAAGAAATGGATTCCTATACGAACTGGAATAAAGAACCTAAAGACTGTGAAGGAAAGATGACATCAAGCCTTCTGGAGAAAGAACATCTTCCCAAGCTCAAGACAAGCTTCTACGTGATGGGATCTACGTTCCTGCTGCTTTGCTTTATTTTCGTCATTGTTTACATGTTACATCAAGGAACAATCGCCAATGATGTGAATGAACAGACTAGAGAGATTCAACATTCACGAAGACCAAGAGGATCAGATACACGGAACTTACTGACAGAGAACATCACGGACAATTCTGTGGAGATAACAGGAAATATCTGCATGGGATATGGAACAAAATGTTGCATTGAATTACATTTCATACACGACACAGACATAATATTACATGCTATTGCAGGACCTAAAACTAGATTCACACAATTACAAGGAGAATATGTACACAATAATAAAACTGGTACATGGGAATGTTCTCCTACAGATGTACTATACTGGAACATAGAGATCAGAGGTGATGAACCTGCTGTATGGTCCGGTGATATTACAAATGACATGATTGCAAAGGGAAAGTTTGGAAGATCCAAAACAGAAATTTTGTTAAAAACTCAGGTTTTTGGGAAAATTCTGGATCCTTCTTTACTCTCCATCACAGAAGGAGATAAAGATTGGGTCAAAACATGGAATTTCCAGATAACACGGGAACCTGTGCAAGTTCAGGTATCTGTAGTGTTTACCGTTACTAACACTATAGTTCCGGAAATAAGGGTTTCACCACAGACAGTACATAATAAAGTAAATACATTACCCATAATGTTAAAATGTAACACAAGGTTGAAATTGCCTTCTGAGTCTTTGTTGACATGGACCTTTTTGGGAAGTTTTTTAAACAGTCCAACTAATGTCATTCACAGAGGTCAGATTGGTAATATCAGGTGGATGGATGATACGTTCATTTTTTCCATAGAGAATCCATCTTCCAGGGACTCTGGAATTTACCAGTGTTGCGTTGAAACAAAGACACATTACAGACATTGTAAAGATGTTAGTGTGAATATTTGGTCAGCAGCAGATAGTGCATGCACAAACACGAGATTCATGCCGTCTACTCCTTTCCAAATTAATCAATTTCAGTCCAAGTCCTTATTAAGGGATGGAGAATTTATGACAATGGTGTGGATTTTCAATATGTCTCATTGGAAGATCTCTACCAGGTTTCCTCAGTGTCAATCACATCTCATAAACATGGAGATGGGGATAGAACAGTGGTTTGGGAAAAGAACAGCTCAGACTAGGAGTAAGAGAGGAGTGTTAGAAGGAATTCTGGGAGGAATTGGGACAGTGGGAAGTCTGACTAATGCCATGAATATACAGACGCTTAAGTCAGATTTGGATAATATTGGTTTTATTGGAGGAAAAGGTGTAAAGGTTCAGAAGAGTCTGAATCAACTTCTTGAAAAGATGGTAATGAATACAGCTGCTGTACTAGGCTCTTCCGTGTCACATCTACAGGATGCTACATTAGCTCTCGTGGAAAGCACACACGAAACACAAGTGGCTAAAGCGTGCCTGGAGATACAGGTAGAGTACTCTTCTAATTTAAAGTTGATTGCACAAGCTTTACAGAGTGGAATTACTCCACTGGGAATACTGCGAAATTTACCTGTAGAGTATGATTTTGCATTGAATCATACGGATTTGTGGGTAAATAAGTGGTTAGGATGTGAACGAAACATTTGTGTTGGCACATCGCTAATCCCGGTGATTGGAAGAGAAGGAACTATTGTTCCTGTTACAGTTTTGGGTATACCTGTGAGCAACACACAACAAGTGTTCTATCAACTGCAGTACACAGATTGTGCATTTGATGGAGTGAACACTGAACAAGTAGACATTTCTTCATGTTTGCATTTTGTTTCTAAGGTGATGTGTCTACCTGGACAGGATAAGGTGATTTATCATTCATGTTTTCATAATCATTCTTCTTGTCATGCGAGAATAGAGACTGTACAGACACTACATGATCTGGTGACTCCAGTAAGTCCAACTAAGATATGTTTTCAGGTCATGTCTGAGACAGAGAAGGTTTCTGTTTACTATTCTATTTGTGTACATAAGGAAAACCTACCTATGGGTTTGTATTGTATAGAAGGAAATGTGAGATCTCTTTCAAAGAAGGAAGGAAGTTTTAATATCACTTCTATAGGAAAGAGAAACTTAACGGCATTTCCCATACAATTCAATTTATCACAGATAAATGATTTTCCTTGGGATATGTGGACAAGTGAAATAAAGAAAGACAAGGGTTTGTTAGATTTATTAACGAAACAGTTAAAGGAAGCAGAAATTATATTCAGACATGAACAAGGTGAATTAAGTGATATTGAACACGAATGGAATGGAATGTCAGGTAGAACTTGGTGGAAGAGTTTTAGTAAATCTGTACATTCCTGGTCTCAGTCATCTTTTCAGTCAGCGGTTGGTAATGTTTTATTTAATCCCATCATAATCATATTTTTATTAGTTTTGATGTGTATTATATATCAAGTTTTTGTGATGTGTAGAATTCAGAAGATATATAGGAACATAAAAATAGAAATGAAAAAGGAAGATAACATTCTTAGAGGAATGTTAAATCGCAAGATGACTTTTTGACAGAAAGTTGCAGATTGGTTTATCAAGTCAAATATTGGTCTAGAATTTCCAACAAGAATGTATGTGATACGAATGATGACACGATTGAGTTAGGGTTTCCCGGGGTTCATCAAACTTCCATATAAGGGGGGACTGTAAAATAGTGAGTTTATGGAGATTGATTCATAGACTGGATTACATATATTCATAAATATATGTATATTATCGCCCATCCCTTTAAGGAAAGTCTGTGTGTTGGAAAATGCTAGACCAAGAGTTTGAGATGGTAAGAACCAAACTCATCTGTTAGTCGTCCATCAAAGCCATCTGACATTGTTTGTCAAAGTTGTCAAAGTAGTGCTATATATTGTTTAGAATGTTGGGCTAAGAACTGAAATAGCTATGAGAAACGTTTTACTGTAAGTTACTGTTACTTTAAGGTCAAAGCTCAGTGAGCTTCAAAGGAATTATAAATAAGACTGAAGTAGGTCTTGTTACAGGTCTCTAGTGCGCAAGTACACTTATTTCGCGGGTAAAATGTACCACGTGACATGATGTAATGCTTAACCTAAAATAAGGATAGTTAGTTTTTGTGTTACCATGTAAAGAGATAAGGACAATCCAGAGGAGGGGTTTTGGGTTATAAAAGAAGCCCACACTTCAAAGGTTGGGGAGAAGGAGGGAGAGGCAGAAGGTGACAGGAGAAAGACGGACCCATCCGACCAGACCATCCCGAGACGGCTTACACACACAACGATGTAAGATATATGAACTGTTATTTTTTCTATCTGTCTCCATCTATTAACTCAAGCCAAGACAGTTATTTTTCTCTAATGACTGTAACCCTCCAACTCTTATCTGAATAAATCCATAATATGTTTTTGACCTATCTTCGCTCCAATCATTATATACTGGCTATGCAGTTGTCGCCGTAAACCCATTATTTAACAGATTTTCAACTTGTCTGTGCCCGAACATGATGCCATGCGGTCACACATCAGGGAATCATTGGAGAAGGGGCACATTCGGCCCTCATCTTCTCCTTTGGGTGCTGGCTTTTTCTTTGTTGCTAAGAAAGATGGGTCGTTGAGGCCTTGTATTGATTACCGTCTTCTTAATAAAATTACAGTCAAATATCAGTACCCTTTGCCTCTGATGTCTGATCTGTTCTCTAGAGTGAAGAGCGCCAAATGGTTTACGAAACTGGATCTCAAGGGTGCGTATAATCTCATCCGTATTAAGGAGGGTGATGAATGGAAGACGGCTTTTAATACTCTTGAGGGGCATTTTGAGTACCTAGTGATGCCTTTTGGGCTCACTAATGCACCCTCCGTCTTCCAGGCCTTCATGATTGATATTTTTCGGGACCTTATTGGTAAATTTTTGATTGTCTATTTGGATGACATCTTGATTTTTTTCTGATGATTGGGACTCTTATGTGGGCAAGTACGGGCTGTTTTTCAGATCCTTAAGGATAATGCACTGTACGTTAAGGGGTCAAAGTGCCTCTTTGGGGTGCAAAGGATTTCCTTTTTGGGCTTCATCCTGTCTCCCTCCGCTATTGAAATGGACCCGGTTAAGGTTCAGGCTATTTACGACTGGGCGCAACCGACTTCTCTGAAATCCCTGCAGCAGTTTTTGGGGTTTGCTAATTTTTACCGTAAATTTATAGCCAATTTTTCTGGCATTGTCAAACCTCTGACAGATTTGACCAAGAAGGGAGCTGATGCGGAGCATTGGACCCCAGAGGCGATTGTGGCCTTCCAGGAGCTTAAAAGGTGATTCACTTCTGCCCCAGTCCTGCAGCAACCTGATGTGTCTCGCCCATTTCAGGTTGAGATCGATGCCTCAGAGATCGGAGCAGGAGCTGTTCTGTCTCAACGAGACGCTACTTCGGGTAAACTTAAGCCCTGTGCCTTTTTCTCTCGGAAATTTGCTCCTTCTGAACGGAATTATGATGTGGGGAACCGGGAATTATTGGCTATGAAGTGGGCATTTGAAGAGTGAAGGCATTGGTTGGAGGGGGCTAGGCATCAAGTGGTGGTGCTTACGGACCACAAGAATCTCATCTATCTGGAATCGGCCAAGAGGTTGAATCCTCGGCAGGCCAGGTGGGCTTTGTTTTTTACCCGGTTTAATTTTGTGGTCTCTTTTTTGCCAGGCACCAAGAATGTTAAGGCTGATACCCTTTCCAGGAGTTTCTGCGCTGACTCTTTGGAGGTTGTCGAGCCGTCTACTATCCTGAATGATGGTGTAGTTTTCTCGGCCATTTCGCCTGATCTGCGGTTGGCACTAGCGGAATTTCAGGGGGATAAACCTGAGAGATGTCCTACAGAGAAACTGTTTGTCCCGGACCAATGGAGAGACCGAGTTGTCTCTGAGGTTCATTGCTCTGTTTTGGCGGGTCATCCTGGCATTTTTGGTACTCGGGATCTTGTGAGACGCTCTATTTAGTGGACTTTCCTGTCCCAGGATGTCCGTCGTTTTGTGCAGTCGTGTGGAGTTTGTTCTAGGTCCAAGCCCTGTTGTTCATGTTCTAGTGGGCTATTATTGTCTTTGCCGGTACCTAAGAGACCTTGGACACACATCCATGAGTATGAGAGTTCCTGTCATTTAAGATTCACAATGTCTTCCATAAGTCCTTGTTGAAGAAACATGTGGAGCCAACGGTTCCTGCAGCAGCATCTCCTGACCCTGTTTTGGTACAAGGGGATCTGGAGTATGAGGTTGAAAAAATTGTGGATTCCCGTCGCAGTAGGCGTCAGCTTCAGTACCTTGTGAAATGGAATGGTTATGGGCAGGAGGATAACTGTTGGGTTGTGGCTTCTGACATTCATGTGGACAGGTTGGTTCGTGCGTTCCATCATGCTTATCCCGAGCGACCCTGTGGCGTTGGTGAGGGTTCGGTGACCCGTCCTCAAGGGGGGTACTGTTGTGAATGTCAGTTATGCTTTGGCTACTGGGAGGCTCCCTCTTGTGGCCAGGAATGGTTTGGACATAGACCAGGTGTGTTGAGCAATGGGCGTTTCCATTGCTAACTCTCTGCTTATTTAAATTCTGGTCTGATAGCAGGCTATGCCGTATGTTAGTTGTTCTTTGTTCACCAGCCTGCTTCATTCTGCTCCACACCACATCTACCCCAGATAAGTGCTTTGCTCTTTATTTGTTGCTTGGTTCTTTTACTCTTATCTGAGTTTGTAATTTGCTGTGGTTGTTTTCAGTTTATTTGCATGCAGGAATTTTCCCTCTCAGGTGCCTAGCTGGGAAACTCCCTGCAGTTTTGTTTGGAGTATTGCTCCTATAAGTCCATGTGTGTGTGGCTTTTTGAATTTGTAATGATTCCTGTTTTCTGTTCATTGGTATGACAAGAGCGCCTGGTATAGGATGGAGTGCAGATCGTGCGATCTGAGGGCCTTTTTGTACTATCAGGAATTTGGAATTTTGCAGGGTTTTTCTCTGGCCACCATCAGCCCCTTTCCTGTCCTTTCCTATTTTAGTCAGTGGGGACCTCACTTTTGCTAATCCTATCATCTATCTGTGTATTGTGTTTTCCTATATCACCGCAGTCTTTGAATGTGGGGGGCTTGCTATTCTATATCTATTTTCTGAGGCAGAGAGTTATTCATCTTTCCTTCCTTTAGGATAGCTAGTTCTCCGGCTGGGTTCGCGGTGCACAGGATGTTAGTTCACCCCTCAGCTACTTCTAGTTGTGATGGTGAATAAGGGGATGGCGGCCAGATTAGTTGCCAATGCTCTTGTCACCTTTTACCATTGATTTATGGTGGTCTTCCATGGTTCCGGATTATAACACTCATCCCAACCAGGACTTGAGCTCCCCCTTCTGGTCTGAGTCAAGAAGTGCTGTGTGCAATGGTACCTGACATTGAAATCTTCCCCGCTGCTTCCAGGCATAGCACTGTCCTCCAGGTGAAGAGAATAATGCCACTGTGGCTCCCATGACCACTGGGGTGCCACATATGATAGCCGCCCACGGAGTGCCGGTTTCTGCCGTGATGGGCCCCAGCCGATCCCGGGTAAGTCGGAGGTCACCACCGGTGTCAGAGTGTGTCCTTTCCTCAAGGGTTGCCCCTCAATGAAGTGACGAACCCGGACTGAGCTTCCTGCTCTAAGCCTCAGGCTCTGAGAAGAAGTTGAAGAAAGTGGTGTCATGTTGCCAGAACTGTAGTCCCGACTTGACTGAAGATTGTGTGAAGGTTGCTCCTACTTCTACCCAAAGTGGTACCCACCCCCCAGGTTGTTGTCCTAGTGACCGGGAAAGTCCCATGCCTTGTGATGGCAACCCCCAGCTTACCCTAGTCCAGTCCCCAGTGGGAAGGTACCCAAGCTGTATGTAAGGTGAAATGTGGAAACACCGGTGATTAACCTCTTCCTCACCCGAGACGAATACTGCACCTTAAATGAGATGCAGTACCCTGTGGCGACTGAAGCCTTAGGGGCGCCACACAGTCAGAGGCCGCACTTCTTTGTACAATAAATATCTATGTCCAGTGTAATCTGCTGTGTAGTCAGACGCTGCACTGTTCTGTATAATGGATCTCTTTGTCCAGTGTAATCTGCTGTGGAGTCAGAGGCTGCACTTCTCTGTACAATGGATCACTATGTCCAATGTAATCTGCTATGGAGTCAGAGGCCGCCCTGTTCCGTACAATGGATCTCTGTGTGCAGTGTAATCTGCTGTAGAGTCAGAGGCTCTGCACTGTTCTGTACAATGGATCTCTATATCCTGTGTAATCTGCTGTGGAGTCAGAGGCTGCGCTGCTCTGTAGAATGGATCACTATGTCCAATGTAATCTGATGTGGAGTCAGAGGCTGCACTGCTCTGTACAATGGATCGCTATGTTCAGTGTAATCTGCCTGTGGAGTCAGAGGCCGCACTGCTCTGTACAATGGATCTCTATATCCTGTGTAATCTGCTGTGGAGTCAGAGGCTGCGCTGCTCTGTAGAATGGATCACTATGTCCAATGTAATCTGATGTGGAGTCAGAGGCTGCGCTGCTCTGTAGAATGGATCACTATGTCCAGTGTAATCTGCGTGGAGTCAGAGGCTGCGCTGCTCTGTAGAATGGATCACTATGTCCAATGTAATCTGATGTGGAGTCAGAGGCTGCGCTGCTCTGTAGAATGGATCACTATGTCCAGTGTAATCTGCTGTGGAGTCAGAGGGTGCGCTGCTCTGTAGAATGGATCACTATGTCCAATGTAATCTGCGTGGAGTCAGAGACTGCGCTGCTCTGTAGAATGGATCACTATGTCCAATGTAATCTGCGTGGAGTCAGAGACTGCGCTGCTCTGTAGAATGGATCACTATGTCCAGTGTAATCTGCGTGGAGTCAGAGGCTGCGCTGCTCTGTAGAATGGATCACTATGTCCAATGTAATCTGATGTGGAGTCAGAGGCTGCGCTGCTCTGTAGAATGGATCACTATGTCCAATGTAATCTGATGTGGAGTCAGAGGCTGCGCTGCTCTGTAGAATGGATCACTATGTCCAGTGTAATCTGCTGTGGAGTCAGAGGGTGCGCTGCTCTGTAGAATGGATCACTATGTCCAATGTAATCTGCGTGGAGTCAGAGAGTGCGCTGCTCTGTAGAATGGATCACTATGTCCAATGTAATCTGCGTGGAGTCAGAGACTGCGCTGCTCTGTAGAATGGATCACTATGTCCAGTGTAATCTGCGTGGAGTCAGAGGCTGCGCTGCTCTGTAGAATGGATCACTATGTTCAGTGTAATCTGCTGTGGAGTCAGAGACTGCGCTGCTCTGTAGAATGGATCACTATGTCCAGTGTAATCTGCCTGTGGAGTCAGAGGCTGCACTGCAGCTCCAAGTATAGAAAATTATCCCTGTGACATCACATGACTCTGCAGATCAAAAGCTCGGACTCCTGCAAAAATGTCTGAAGGTTGTTAGTTTGAGCCCCAGGAAGGGATAAAAACAAATTGATGTTTTTCTAATAATTTCTCATTATTTTATAGTATTTTTTTATAGGAACTACAAATTCTGACTTTTTCTTTACCTCTAGGGACATAGAGATATATAGTTGTATATATAACATAAAAACTGGACATAGAGATATATAGCTGTATATATAAGTATATAGCTGAATAATCAATTCTGAGTTCACAGCCTGCAATACAGGTCAAGATTCCTAAATCCTCCTAAATCCCTTGGTGCAGACAGTACCACAATGTTAGAGCTTTGGCGAATGGACAAAGGAGTTCACAGGTTCAAGTCCTGGGGAATTCAGAGGAGAGTATTTAATTTATGCACCAAGTGGAGGAGCCTGGACAAGAACAGTGACTGCCAGAACAGCGGGACAGAGGCGCCGTGACTGCCAGGACAGCGGGACGGAGGAGCCGTGACTGCCTGGACAGCGGGACGGAGGAGCCGTGACTGCCTGGACAGCGGGACGGAGGAGCCGTGACTGCCTGGACAGCGGGACGGAGGAGCCGTGACTGCCTGGACAGTGGGACGGAGGAGCCGTGACTGCCTGGACAGCGGGACGGAGGAGCCAGGACAAGACCAGTGACTGCCAGGACGGAGGAAGCGGGACGGAGGAGCCAGGACAAGAGCTGTGAATGCTAGGACAGCGGCACGGAGGAGCAGTGACTGCCAGGACAGACAGCGGGATGGAGGAGTCGGCACTACCAGGACAGCTGGACGGAGAAGCCGTGACTGCCAGGACAGCGGGACAGAGGCGCCGTGACTGCCAGGACAGCGGGACGGAGGAGCCGTGACTGCCTGGACAGCGGGACGGAGGAGCCGTGACTGCCAGGACAGCGGGACGGAGGAGCCAGGACAAGACCAGTGACTGCCAGGACGGAGGAAGCGGGACGGAAGAGCCAAGACAGGAGCTGTGACTGCCACGACAGCGGGATGGAAGAGCCGTGACTGACAGGACAGCGGGACAGAGGAGCTGTGACTGCAAGGACAGCGGGACGAAGGAGCCGGGACAAGTACCGTGACTGCCAGGACAGCAGGACAGAGGAGCCTGGACAAGAGCAGTGACTGCCAGGACGGAGGAGTCGGGACTTCCAGGACAGCGGGACGGAGGAGCCGGGACAAGAGCAGTGACTGCCAGGACAGACAGTGGGACGGAGGAGCCGGGATAAAAGCAGTGACTAGCGGGACGGGGCAGTCGGGACGAGAGCAGTGACTGCCGGGACAGGGGAGGCAGGACTGAGTCCTTGAATTAGGACAGTCTGACGTAGGGAGCTATGTTGAGAAAAATTTTCAAATATATGTACTATATAAAAGTGTTCTCTGTTTGACCTCTATATTACACTTCTGTGGTTCAAGATACTGGGGTGCACAGTATAAATGTCATATCAGGAGGACGTTGGAGTTTGAGGAAAAAGAATCCCCCAGAATCACAGAGATAGTGTCCATGGTGGGATTGAGCCCCAAACACCAGCGCAGCAGACCACCGGAGATACTGACTGAGTCACTGAGCTGCAGACAATCTCCTGCCCGTCTCCTCTGTATCTATCACTGATGTGTATGAGATGTCTGATATCTGTCAGTCCTAAAACACACTTCCGCAAAAAAAACGCCCGTATGACACGGTCCGTTTTTCGGGTCCGTGTTCCGTGTTTTTTGGGGCGTTTCTCCGGTACGTATGGCATCCGTGTGATGGCGTATGCGAGCCGTGTGTACGTGTAAAATGTCCGTGTTTGTGTGTAAAATGCCCGTGTATGTGTACGTGGAATGTCCGTGTGAAATGTTCCGTGTGTGTGTGTGATGCACAATGTCGTTGATACATGTCGGCTGACAGCAGACAGGGTTGCGTGATGAGAATGAACTCGGGTGAACTTCACCCGACTTCATTGTCATGCCGCGGCTCTGTCTGTGTGCCGCGTACTGATTAGCGGTCACCTGTGAAGGATTCACCAGTGACCGCTAATCCACCGAGTGACTGAAGTTAGCAGCCCTCTCTCATACTCACCGATCCCCGATCACCAGCGCGGCGAGGAACAGCTGTGCAGAGAATACGCAGCAACAATTACTTTGAAAATGCCGGCCGCTCATTAATCAATCTCGTATTCCCTGCTTTCCCCACCCACCGGCGCCTGTGATTGGTTGCAGTCAGACACGCCCCCCACGCTGAGTGACAGCTGTCTCACTGCACCCAATCACAGCAGCCGGTGGGCGTGTCTATACTGTGCAGTAAAATAAATAAATAAATAATTAAAAAAACCGGCGTGCAGTTCCCCCCCAATTTTAATACCAGCCAGATAAAGCCATACGGCTGAAGGCTGCTATTCTGAGGATGGGGAGCCCCACGTTATGGGGACCCCCCAGCCTAACAATATCAGTCAGCAGCCGCCCAGAATGGCCGCATACATTATATGCGACAGTTCTGGGACTTTACCCGGCTCTTCCCGATTTGCCCTGGTGCGTTGGCTGTCGCGGGCGGAGGAGGGGACGCCGCACTCTCCCACTGCTCGGGTCCGGCTGCCGCGGCTGCTGCGGCCTGCTGCTGCTCGGTGGCTCGAGCGACGGGCCGGATCCCGGGGACTCTAGCGGCGCTCCTCGCCCGTGAGTGAAAGGGGATTGGTTGTGGGGATTGTTTATTGTCCGTGACGCCACCCACGGTTGTGGTGATTGAGTGTACACCACCGCTGCTCTGGCTGGGGAACCCGGGAGTGATGGTATGGAGCAGCCAGTTGTTGTTTTGCCCCTCCGTGGGTAGGGGTTGGTGATCCCGGGGCCCGGTGATGTGGTGTTGGATGGTGGACAGGCAGGTATGGGGCCTGTGGAGGTGCAGGGGCGCAGGGGCAGCACTGTGCCGCACGGCACGGAGGTACTCACTCAGCCAGTAAACACGACACAGTTCTCGGTAAACAAACGGCTGGTTGGACGGGTCCCTCGGATGGTTACGGTGCTGATGTCCCCTGCAGTTAGCGGTGACGGTCTCTTCCCTGCACCTATGTGTAGTTGTTTGGTAGCGATGGGTTCCCACCGGTAACCCGCTCCCCAGCTTGGATATGAGCCGGAGGAGCTCCACTCTTGCCCGCAGGCGCTGGCCCTGGGAAACTGGTGCCTTGGCGGTGGCGGTGTCTCCCCTTAACGGTTGGACTGTTGCCTTCAATCGGGACTTGGTTGTTGGGAGACAGTCGTCCCCTTCACTGACGGATTTGGCAAATTATGGCGACTCCTAGCCTTGCCGGGATCCGAAAGGCCCCTGCCCTGGTGCTGACTAATCTTCGTATACCGCTCCGGTACCGCCGGGTCACCACCCGTCCACGGTCCTTTCGGCAACCTCCAATCAGTCTCCTCTGCAGACGGTCACCGCCGTCTGCCAACCTTGCTGTCTCAGTCCGGGGCACACACCCGGACCAACTTCAGGCTTCTTGATGTCACTTTCTCTGTCACTTTCAACTCTCCTCTTACTGTTTACTCCTTCTACTTCAAACTCCCTAACTGATCTGCCTGGTTTTCCCGCCTCCAGAGCTGTGAACTCCTCGGTGGGTGGAGCCAACCACCTGGCCCACCCCCTGGTGTGGACACCAGCTCCTGGAGGAAGGCAACAAGGATTTAAGTTTTGACCTAGTGTGTACCTGCAGGGAATGTGGGGTGCGTGTGGTGTTATGACCTGTGACCCCTGGCTTGCCCAGGGCGTCACATTCCCCCTTAGCAAAACGCAGACCGTCCTCGGGCTGCCCGTCCAACACCGGTTTTATTTTCCTTTTGTTTTTCTGAAAAATATGTAAAAAGGTAAACATAATACAACTTATGACATCATCCCACATCGGGAGGTTCGGTACTTAAACGTTGCAAACATTTTAACGGTTGCGGCTCCGCTCTCTCCCACCCAAGTAACCTGGCCCTGATGCTGCCCCTAAAACCCAGGCAGCACCCCTTGACCCCAGTCCAGCACAAGTTACCCGAGCGGGATCTGTCCTTCCCCTCCAGAGGGTAGCCACCGGTTCCTGTGGTGGCTGGGCCCCAGCCTGCTCTACTGCGGGCCCTCCCTCCAACCTGCCTCTCCGGAGGCGGTAACGGTAGCTGCAACAAACAAATTTTTATTTACATCCCACTTAACGTTTGTGGTTGCCCTGCAAGTTCACGGGCTTGTCCATAAGGAGTCCCTTATGCGACATTTTAAACGGTCCCCACGGGGACAACGGTGTCGGCAACGACCGGTTTTCCAATCACGGTTACTCAGATGACTGTTCGGTTTCATTTTCTCTTATCATCATTTTCAAAACTTTCAAACAAACACACTTTGGTCCCAATGGGGACGGGGGGACAACGGAGTTCCGCTGCCCTACTCCAGGTCGTCGGCTTCATCTGAGGGAGAGGGTGCAGAACTCACACGGCTCTCCTGGCTGCCCCTCAGCTTCGCATCTAGGGCGAACCACCCCCTCTCTCCACAGTGCCGGGTATATTGCACGATGTCACCCGGCATCAGGTTACGGCCAGGGTGCTCCTCGGGCAGGTGGGCATTCACGTCCCGCCGGGCTATAAACACTTCGGTCTCCAGGCCCGGTTCATAGATAAACCCATAGCCCCGGCGGACATCAAACCGCCTCACCTGTCCTTCATATAACGGGCCCCGGACATGGAACGTCGCCTGGCGGAGGTTCTCCTTCTCCCGGATTGCACGGGCCACCAATTCTGCTTTCTTCTTTTCCCTCTCACCGATCTCCGGGCCCAGCGGTACCGGCTCCCTGTCCCAATACGGTGCTGCTGCGAGCTCCGGCGCACGGGTCGGGCCCCGCGGGACATTCTGGACGCTGCCCACTGTCAGGGATCTGGGCGGCAGGTCCCGCGGCGTCTTGGCCTTGGGCGCCGCCTTGCAGCGACAACCCGGCGCAACCTCAGCCGAGGTGTGGGGGATGGGCACAGGGGCTTTCCGCGGCTGGGCCTTCGGCTCGGAACGGGTCATCAGCTCCGGCTCGGGGGACTTCTCAGGGGCTGCCTCCGGTGCAGACTTCGGGGCCTTCCATGGCAGCACCTCCGACTTGCTACGGGCTCCTGCTACAGGTCGGCCCGCCGGGGCGGGCATGCTGGGTATCGCTACCGGTTGCGGTGGAAGCGGGCCTAGTGGCGGGGTCACAGCTTCCGAGACGGGTGGCGAGGGAGATAACAGGGCGAGAGGGCTTGGACCGGGTCCCGCAGCCGCGATGACCGGCCCTTCAAGGGCATCGGGGAGTGGGTCACTCACCCTCCCTGCCTCAGCTTCCTCCTCGCGTCTCCGCACGGTCGCTATCACGTCCGCCATGTCGGCCTCCCACTCCTCCATGAGGAACTGCATTTTGACCTGCAGCCTTTGATAGAGCTGCGCGGTCCGGATCTCCACCCACGCCGCGGGGGCTACGGTGCTTCGGGACGGCATCCACATTCTGCTGGTGACTTCTTCCAGGAACAGGGTGACTGCAGAGTCCTGGTGTCTCTGCTTTTATAGCTGCGTTCACATGCAGCCAGCCGCCATCGCATCCCCCTTAGCTTCTTTCCGGCCCCTCCTCTATCGGGGCGGGGTTTTGGCCTTCGCGCCTCTGCTACTCGAGAAGACGCTCGAGCGGGAACTCTTCGCGCCAAAGATGGCGGCTTCTGAAATTTTTCGGCCGGACACCTCCGGCGGTAACAAGGCGCACCTCTACCAGACGGCAGAGCGGTAAGATCCTGTTCGTGACGCCAAGTTGTCGCGGGAGGAGGAGGGGACGCCGTGCTCTCCCACTGCTCGGGTCCGGCTGCCGCGGCTGCTGCGGCCTGCTGCTGCTCGGTGGCTCGAGCGACGGGCCGGATCCCAGGGACTCTAGCGGCGCTCCTCGCCCGTGAGTGAAAGGGGATTGGTTGTGGGGATTGTTTATTGTCCATGACGCCACCCACGGTTGTGGTGATTGAGTGTACACCACCTCTGCTCTGGCTGGGGAACCCGGGAGTGATGGTATGGAGCAGCCAGTTGTTGTTTTGCCCCTCCATGGGTAGGGGTTGGTGATCCCGGGGCCCAGTGACGGGGTGTTGGATGGTGGACAGGCGGGCTATGGGGCCTGTGGAGGTACAGGGGCGCAGGGGCAGCGCTGTGCCGCACGGCACGGAGGTACTCACTCAGCCAGTAAACACAACACAGTTCTCGGTAAACAAACGGCTGGTTGGACGGGTCCCTCGGACGGTTACGGTGCTGATGTCCCCTGCAGTTGACGGTGACGGTCTCTTCCCTGCACCTATGTGTAGTTGTTTGGTAGCGATGGGTTCCCACCGGTAACCCGCTCCCCAGCTTGGATATGAGCCGGAGGAGCTCCACTCTTGCCCGCAGGCGCTGGCCCTGGGAAACTGGTGCCTTGGCGGTGGCGGTGTCTCCCCTTAACGGTTGGACTGTTGCCTTCAATCGGGACTTGGTTGTTGGGAGACAGTCGTCCCCTTCACTGACGGATTTGGCAAATTATGGCGACTCCTAGCCTTGCCGGGATCCGAAAGGCCCCTGCCCTGGTGCTGACTAATCTTCGTATACCGCTCCGGTACCACCGGGTCACCACCCGTCCACGGTCCTTTCGGCAACCTCCAATCAGTCTCCTCTGCAGACGGTCACCGCCGTCTGCCAACCTTGCTGTCTCAGTCCGGGGCACACACCCGGACCAACTTCAGGCTTCTTGCTGTCACTTTCTCTGCCACTTTCAACTCTCCTCTTACTGTTTACTCCTTCTACTTCAAACTCCCTAACTGATCTGCCTGGTTTTCCCGCCTCCAGAGCTGTGAACTCCTCGGTGGGCGGAGCCAACCGCCTGGCCCACCCCCTGGTGTGGACACCAGCTCCTGGAGGAAGGCAACAAGGATTTAAGTTTTGACCTAGTGTGTACCTGCAGGGAATGTGGGGTGCGTGTGGTGTTATGACCTGTGACCCCTGGCTTGCCCAGGGCGTCACATTGGCAAATCGGGGTAATAAGGAGTTATTGGCAGCCCATAGCTGCCACTAAATCCTAGATTAATCATGTCAGGCGTCTCCCCGAGATTCCCTTCATGATTAATCTGTAAGTGACAGTAAATAAACAGAGTCCTCAGTGGTTGATAGCTTTTAATGGCTAACTGAAAAGATGGTAATAATAGCAAGCTTTCGAGACTACTCAGGTCTCTTCATCAGGCATGGTATAGCACAAAATCTGAAGAGTCACATATTTATACACAACAGGACTTAGAATAGTGCAGTAAAAAAAAAAACAAAAAAAAACCAAGTTATATAAAACAGAACTATCTCTATGGCAGGGGACAAACAAAAGGAAAATATGTCGCTGTCCACTTGTGCGCGTTTCTTCAGAAGTGTCTTTAGTTTTGCCCCTGCCATAGAGATAGTTCTGTTTTATATAACTTGTTTTTTTTCTTTTTTGCACTATTCTAAGTCCTGTTGTGTATAAATATGTGACTCTTCAGATTTTGAGTTATACCATGCCTGATGAAGAGACCTGAGTAGTCTGGAAAGCTGCGATTATTACCATCTTTTCAGTTACCATTAAAAAGTATCAACCACTGAGGACTCTGTTTATTTACTGTCACTTACAGATTAATCATGGAAGGTTTCTCGGGGTGACGCCTGACATGATTAATCTAGGATTTAGTGGCAGTTATGGGCTGCCAATAACTCCTTATTACCCCGATTTGCCAATGCACCAGGGCAAATCGAGAAGAGCCAGGTACAGTCCCAGAACTGTCGCATCTAATGTATGCGGCAATATTGGGCGTCTGCTGGCTGATATTGTTAGGCTGGGGGGCCCCCATAACATGGAGCTCCCCATCCTCAGAATAGCAGCCTTGAGCCGTATGGCTTTATCTGGCTGGTATTAAAATGGGGGGGGACCGCACACCGTTTTTTAAAATTATTTATTTATTTATTTTACTGCACAGTATAGACACACCCACCGGCTGCCGTGATTGGGTGCAGTGAGACACCTGTCACTCAGCGTGGGGGGCGTGTCTGACTGCAACCAATCACAGGCATCTGTGGGTGGGGAAAGCAGGGAATACGAGATTGATTAATGAGCGGCCGGCATATTTAAAGTAATTGTTGCCGCGTATTTTCTGCACAGCTGTTCCTCGCCGCGCTGGTGATCGGGGAGCGGTATGAGCCGGGGGAAGAAAAAAACCGAGCGCCAATGTAAGTATGACTGAGAACAGCAGAAAAAAAGGTAAGTATACTGACTTTAATTAAAAAAAAATAAAAATAAGATCGCTAGTGTAAAAACGCACACGCACGAAACGTGCTGAACACGGACATACTCCGTGTGCGGTACGTGCAGGCACGGACCCATAGACTAAAGCGGGTCCGTGCCTGCGTGCTGCCGGCCAAAAACGGACATGTTCTCAGTGTAGAAAAGCGCACACACGTACTTATCACACGGACACATGTTCCGTGTGATTTTACGTGTGTGTGCCATCTACCATTGATTAATATGGGTCTCCGTGTGTACGTGTCTCCGGTACGTGCAAATACGTACCGCACACGTACAAATTAAACGGATGTGTGTTGCGGGTCTCACAGCGCAACTAGAGATCGTCTGCAGCTCGAGGCTCAGACACTATCTCTGGTGGTCTGCAGCTCGGGGCTCAGACACTATCTCTGGTGGTCTGCAGCTCGGGGCTCAGACACTATCTCTGGTGGTCTGCAGCTCGGGGCTCAGACACTATCTCTGGTGGTCTGCAGCTCGGGGCTCAGACACTATCTCTGGTGGTCTGCAGCTCGGGGGTCGGTCACTATCTCTAGTGGTCTGCAGCTCGGGGGTCGGTCACTATCTCTGGTGGTCTGCAGCTCGGGGGTCAGGCACTATCTCTGGTGGTCTGCAGCTCGGGGGTCAGGCACTATCTCTGGTGGTCTGCAGCTCGGGGGTCGGTCACTATCTCTGGTGGTCTGCAGCTCGGGGCTCAGACACTATCTCTGGTGGTCTGCAGCTCGGGGGTCGGTCACTATCTCTAGTGGTCTGCAGCTCGGGGGTCGGTCACTATCTCTGGTGGTCTGCAGCTCGGGGGTCAGGCACTATCTCTGGTGGTCTGCAGCTCGGGGGTGGGTCACTATCTCTGGTGGTCTGCAGCTCGGGGGTCGGTCACTATCTCTGGTGGTCTGCAGCTCAGTTTAATCTGTGCCCACTGCAATGATGGAGCCATTTTATTGAGACCACATACGCGGCGCCATTAATAATAAATAATCTTTATTTTTGAATAGCGCTAACATATTCCGCAGCGCCTTATATTCATTATCATTGTCACTGTTCCCATTGGGGTTAACAATATAAATTCTCAGTCTGAAAGTCTTTGGAGTGTGGGAGGAAACCGGAGACCCCGGAGGAAACCCACAAAACCCCAGGGAGAACGTACTAGCGCCTTGCAGATGTTGTCCTTAGTGGGATTTGAAACCAGGACCCCAGCGCTGGTGCGAACCGCTGCACCGCCCAATAGCAAAGACACTGCCATAGTGATCTGCCATCAACAAACCGGAGGTAGGCGGAAGGGCCGAGAAATCACAGATGGGGAGGAAAAGATGCGGTGAACGTCCGGCCCCGAGATCTAAGCAGCAGAAAGCTCCAACCGGTGATTAAAGAACAAAGATTTAATTAAAAGAATCAATTTAATTAGTATCACAGCCACGTCCACGTCCACGTCCTCCTGCTGCCAGCTTCTCTGTAAGAATGTCCTGGAGGTGATGATCCTCAGAGCCCAGATCTCACATCATCCCGTCTGTCTGGATCTAGAGACAGAAGGATCTGCCCCAGCCCCATACACGGAGGATCCGCACCGGCCCCATACACGGAGGATCCGCACCGGCCCCATACACGGAGGATCCGCACCGGCCCCATACACGGAGGATCCGCACCGGCCCCATACACGGAGGATCCGCACCGGCCCCATACACGGAGGATCCGCACCGGCCCCATACACGGAGGGTCCGCACCGGCCCCATACACGGAGGATCCGCACCGGCCCCATACACGGAGGATCCGCACCGGCCCCATACACGGAGGATCCGCACCGGCCCCATACACGGAGGATCCGCACCGGCCCCATACACGGAGGATCCGCACTGGCCCCATGCACGGAGGATCCGCACCGGCCCCATGCACGGAGGATCCCCACCGGCCCCATGCACGGAGGATCCGCACCGGCCCCATGCACGGAGGATCCGCACCGGCCCCATGCACGGAGGATCCGCACCGGCCCCATGCACGGAGGATCCGCATTAGTCTCATACACAGAGGATCCGGGGTCAGACCTCCAAGATGTCAGGAGCAACCTCCTGCCGAGCTCCCCCATAACCTGTGTAGAAGGGACAACAAGAAGTGATAAAGGTGACGGGCGGTCACCGAATACTGAAGACGGAGGAGACAGGCGGTCACTGAATACTGAGGATAGAGAAGACGGGCGGTCACTGAATACTGAGTATAGAGGAGACAGTCGGTCATCGAATACTGAGGATGAAGGAGACGGGCGGTCACAGAATACTGAGGATAGAGGAGACGAGCGGTCACTCAATACTGAGGACAGAGGAGATGGGCGGTCACTGAATACTGAGGACGGAGGAGACGGGCGGTCACTGAATACTGAGGACGGAGGAGACGGGCGGTCACCGAATACTGAGGACGGAGGAGACGAGCGGTCACCGGATACTGAGGATGGAGGAGACGGGCGGTCACCGAATACTGAGGACGTAAGAGACGGGCAGTCACTGAATACTGAGGATGGAGGAGACGGTCGATCACTGAATACTGAAGATGGAGGAGACTGTCGATCACTGAATACTGAGGACGGAGGTCACCAAGCAGATTTATATTCCTCTTTTCAGTCATTTTGTATTTTTAATTGATAAATATAAACTAACAACACTTTTCTACATTCAATGACACATAAGATCCTGTCTGCAGCTACCACTAGGGGGAGCTCCCTGTATACAGAGATACATGATAAGATCCTGTCTGCAGCCACCACTAGGGGGAGCTCCCTGTATACAGAGATACATGATAAGATCCTTTCTTCAGCCACCACTAGGGGGAGCTCCCTGTATACAGAGATACATGATAAGATCCTTTCTTCAGCCACCACTAGGGGGAGCTCCCTGTATACAGAGATACATGATAAGATCCTGTCTGCAGTCACCACTAGGGGGAGCTCCCTGTATACAGAGATACATGATAAGATCCTGTCTGCAGCCACCACTAGGGGGAGCTCCCTGTATACAGAGATACATGATAAGATCCTGTCTGCAGCCACCACTAGGGGGAGCTCCCTGTATACAGAGATACATGATAAGATCCTTTCTTCAGCCACCACTAGGGGGAGCTCCCTGTATACAGAGATACATGATAAGATCCTGTCTGCAGTCACCACTAGGGGGAGCTCCCTGTATACAGAGATACATGATAAGATCCTGTCTGCAGCCACCACTAGGGGGAGCTCCCTGTATACAGAGATACATGATAAGATCCTGTCTGCAGCCACCACTAGGGGGAGCTCCCTGTATACAGAGATACATGATAAGATCCTGTCTGCAGCCATCACTAGGGGGAGCTCCCTGTATACAGAGATACATGATAAGATCCTGTCTGCAGTCACCACTAGGGGGAGCTCCCTGTATACAGAGATACATGATAAGATCCTGTCTGCAGCCACCACTAGGGGGAGCTCCCTGTATACAGAGATACATGATAAGATCCTGTCTGCAGCCACCACTAGGGGGAGCTCCCTGTATACAGAGATACATGATAAGATCCTGTCTGCGGCCACCACTAGGGGGAGCTCCCTGTATACAGAGATACATGATAAGATCCTGTCTGCAGCCACCACTAGGGAGAGCTCCCTGTATACAGAGATACATGATAAGATCCTGTCTGCAGCCACCACTAGGGGGAGCTCCCTGTATACAGAGATACATGATAAGATCCTGTCTGCAGTCACCACTATGGGGAGCTCCCTGTATACAGAGATACATGATAAGATCCTGTCTGCAGCCACCACTAGGGGGAGCTCCCTGTATACAGGATACATGATAAGATCCTGTCTGCAGTCACCACTAGGGGGAGTTCCCTGTATACAGAGATACATGATAAGATCCTGTCTGCAGCCACCACTAGGAGGAGCTCCCTGTATACAGAGATACATGAGAAGATCCTGTCTGCAGCCACCACTAGGAGGAGCTCCCTGTATACAGAGATACATGATAAGATTCTGTCTGCAGCCACCACTAGGAGGAGCTCCCTGTATACAGAGATACATGATAAGATCCTGTCTGCAGCCACCACTAGGGGGAGCTCCCTGTATACAGAGATACATGATAAGATCCTGTCTGTAGCCACCACTAGGGGGAGCTCCCTGTATACAGAGATACATGATAAGATCCTGTCTGCAGCCACCACTAGGGGGAGCTCCCTGTATACAGAGATACATGATAAGATCCTGTCTGCAGCCACCACTAGGGGGAGCTCCCTGTATACAGAGATACATGATAAGATCCTGTCTGCAGCCACCACTAGGGGGAGCTCCCTGTATACAGAGATACATGATAACATCCTGTCTGCAGTCACCACTGGAGGGAGCTCCCTGTATACAGAGATACATGATCTTTATGCAAGTTACACCCTGGTCCCTATACAGGTGGGTGCGCGGATGTCTGTGCCAGTTATGGCCAATCTCTGTACAGGTGGGTGCGCGGATGTGTGTGCCAGTTATACCCGGTTTCTGTACAGGTGGGTGCGCGGATGTCTGCGCCAGTTTTGCCTGATCTCTGTACAGGTGGGTCCGCAGATGTGTGTGCCAGTTATACCCGGTTTCTGTACAGGTGGGTGCGCGGATGTCTGTGCTAGTTTTGCCTGATCTCTGTACAGGTGGGTGCGCGGATGTCTATGCCAGTTTTGCCTGATCTCTGTACAGGTGGGTGCGCGGATATCTGTGCCAGTTATGGCCAATCTCTGTACAGGTGGGTGCTCGGATGTCTGTGCCAGTTAT
The DNA here is from genome assembly GCF_048569485.1 of Anomaloglossus baeobatrachus. Taxonomy (NCBI): domain Eukaryota; kingdom Metazoa; phylum Chordata; class Amphibia; order Anura; family Aromobatidae; genus Anomaloglossus; species Anomaloglossus baeobatrachus. The sequence continues at coordinate 1,972,459 of NC_134364.1, read as the reverse complement.
ACCCGGTTTCTGTACAGGTGGGTGCGCGGATGTCAGTGCCCATTACTCCTGGTTTCTGTACAGGTGGGTGCGCGGATGTCTGCGCCAGTTTTGCCTGATCTCTGTACAGGTGGGTGTGCGGATGTCAGTGCCCATTACTCCTGGTCTCTGTACAGGTTGGTGCGCGGATGTCTGTGCCAGTTACGCCCGGTCTCTGTACAGGTGGGTGCACGGATATCTGTGCCAGTTATACCTGGTTTCTGTACAGGTGGGTGCGCGGATGTCTGTGCCAGTTATACCTGGTTTCTGTACAGGTGGGTGCGCGGATGTCTGCGCCAGTTTTGCCTGATCTCTGTACAGGTGGTTGCGCGGATGTCTGTGCCAGTTACGCCCGGTCTCTGTACAGGTGGGTGTGCGTGTGTCTGTGACAATTACACCACATCTCTGCACAGGTGGGTGCGCGGATGTCAGTGCCCATTACTCCTGGTCTCTGTACAGGTGGGTGCGCGGATGTCTGTGCCAGTTACGCCCGGTCTCTGTACAGGTGGGTGTGCGGGTGTCTGTGACAATTACGCCCGGTCTCTGTACAGGTGGGTGCGCGGATGTCTGTGCCAGTTACTCCTGATCTCTGTACAGGTGGGTGCGCGGATGTCTGTGCCAGTTACGCCCGGTCTCTGTACAGGTGGGTGCGCGGATGTCTGTGCCAGTTACGCCCGGTCTCTGTACAGGTGGGTGCGCGGATGTCTGCGACAGTTTTGCCTGATCTCTGTACAGGTGGGTGCGCGGATGTCTGTGCCAGTTACTCCTGATCTCTGTACAGGTGGGTGCGCGGATGTCTGTGCCAGTTACGCCCGGTCTCTGTACAGGTGGGTGCGCGGATGTCTGTGCCAGTTACGCCCGGTCTCTGTACAGGTGGGTGTGTGGGTGTCTGTGCCAGTTATACCCGGTTTCTGTACAGGTGGGTGCATGGATGTCAGTGCCCATTACTCCTGGTCCTCTGTACAGGTGGGTGCACGGATGTCTGTGCCAGTTACGCCCGGTCTCTGTACAGGTGGGTGTGCGGGTGTGTGTGACAATTACGCCAGATCTCTGTACAGGTGGGTGCGCGGATGTCTGTGTTAGTCACACCCAATCTCTGTACAGGTGGGTGCGAGGATGTTTGCGCCAGTTACAGCCATCTTGTGTACAGGTAGATGTCTGCTACTCCACAGTATCACACTTGTAGATCACACTTTGCCTCCAGCATTTCCAGGAACAGTTTGTGCATGGGCACCGCGCCCTGTGCCCGCACCCCATTGAAGTGTAGCACCACTTTACTGGAGGTTTGGCGCAGTAGAGGGAGGGTGAGCAGGAGCTGCCCAGCTCTCCGTGGCTCGTCCTGATGATGAGTGACATCATACTCCTGCAGAGCTGCCTGGAGAAGGTCCTGTAGTCTCTGCACACTCTGTGCATCCTCTATGTACAGTGAATCTAGGAGATAAAAACAGGAGGCAGTAGAAAGCGCCACAGAGGACAGAGGTGGCACAGTTTTGGCACAGGGAGATGGCGCAGTGAAGGGTAGCTGGGAGCATCCTTACCGGAGTTGGTAAGCACCAGGGCTTTTAGTGTGACATACTCTTCCTTGTCAAGGCGGAGGCTGCGATATCTGTGGACGAGATGCTGCATGCAAAGATAGAGAGCGCGCAGGCCGCACAGCCGAGACCGTGGCTCATCAATGACATAATTCTCTGCATACACCAGCTGATCGCCAAATGGGAGAGACCGATAAACCACACCCAGCAGTAGGATCTCCATCCACGCCCCCTGGAGTAAACTCATCTGATCCGCCAGTGAGAGGGAAGGGAAGCCTGAAGAGGAGAGCAGCGGTAAGGAACAGCAAGGGCAGACTGTAAACAGGAGGATGTAAGAGACAGGAGAGGCGGACTGTAGATGAGAGGAGGTAAGAGACAGAAGAGGCGGACTGTACACGAGAGGAGGTAAGAAACAGAAGAGGCAGACTGTACACGAGAGGAGGTAAGAAACAGGAGAGGCGGACTGTAGATGAGAGGAGGTAAGAGACAGAAGAGGCGGACTGTACACGAGAGGAGGTAAGAGACAGGAGAGGCGGACTGTACACGAGAGGAGGTAAGAAACAGGAGAGGCGGACTGTAGATGAGAGGAGGTAAGAGACAGAAGAGGCGGACTGTACACGAGAGGAGGTAAGACACAGGAGAGGAGGACTGTACACGAGAGGAGGTAAGAAACAGGAGAGGAGGACTGTAGACAGGAGGTAAGACACAGGAGAGGTGGACTGTACACGAGAGGAGGAGGTAAGAGACAGGAGAGGCAGACTGTACACGAGAGGAGGTAAGACACAGGAGAGGAGGACTGTACACGAGAGGAGGTAAGAAACAGGAGAGGAGGACTGTAGACAGGAGGTAAGACACAGGAGAGGTGGACTGTACACGAGAGGAGGTAAGAAACAGGAGAGGAGGACTGTACACGAGAGGAGGTAAGACACAGGAGAGGAGGACTGTAGACAAGAGGTAAGACACAGGAGAGGTGGACTGTAGATGAGAGGAGGTAAGAAACAGGAGAGGCGGACTGTAGACAGGAGGTAAGACACAGGAGAGGTGGACTGTACACGAGAGGAGGTAAGAAACAGGAGAGGAGGACTGTACACGAGAGGAGGTAAGACACAGGAGAGGAGGACTGTAGACAAGAGGTAAGACACAGGAGAGGTGGACTGTAGATGAGAGGAGGTAAGAAACAGGAGAGGCGGACTGTAGACAGGAGGTAGGAAACAGGAGAGGCAGACTGTACACGAGAGGAGGTAAGAAACAGGAGAGGAGGACTGTACACGAGAGGAGGTAAGAAACAGGAGAGGAGGACTGTACACGAGAGGAGGTAAGACTCAGGAGAGGCGGACTGTACACGAGAGGAGGTAAGACACAGGAGAGGCGGACTGTAGACAAGAGGTAAGACACAGGAGAGGTGGACTGTAGACAGGAGGTAAGACACAGGAGAGGAGGACTGTACACGAGAGGAGGTAAGACACAGGAGAGGAGGACTGTACACGAGAGGAGGTAAGACACAGGAGAGGAGGACTGTACACGAGAGGAGGTAAGACTCAGGAGAGGAGGACTGTACACGAGAGGAGGTAAGAAACAGGAGAGGCGGACTGTACACGAGAGGAGGTAAGAAACAGGAGAGGCAGACTGTACACGAGAGGAGGTAAGACACAGGAGATGAGGACTGTACACGAGAGGAGGTAAGAAACAGGAGAGGAGGACTGTAGATGAGAGGCGGTAAGAGACAGAAGAGGCGGACTGTAGACAAGAGGAGGTAAGAGACAGGAGAGGCGGACTGTACACGAGAGGAGGTAAGAAACAGGAGAGGAGGACTGTACACGAGAGGAGGTAAGAAACAGGAGAGGCGGACTGTACACGAGAGGAGGTAAGACACAGGAGAGGCGGACTGTAGATGAGAGGAGGTAAGAGACAGAACAGGCGGACTGTACACGAGAGGAGGTAGGAAACAGGAGAGGCAGACTGTACACGAGAGGAGGTAAGAAACAGGAGAGGAGGACTGTACACGAGAGGAGGTAAGACTCAGGAGAGGAGGACTGTACACGAGAGGAGGTAAGAAACAGGAGAGGCAGACTGTACACGAGAGTAGGTAAGACACAGGAGAGGCGGACTGTAGACAAGAGGTAAGACACAGGAGAGGTGGACTGTACACGAGAGGAGGTAAGACACAGGAGAGGAGGACTGTACACGAGAGGAGGTAAGACACAGGAGAGGAGGACTGTAGACAAGAGGTAAGACACAGGAGAGGTGGACTGTAGATGAGAGGAGGTAAGAAACAGGAGAGGCAGACTGTACACGAGAGGAGGTAAGAAACAGGAGAGACAGACTGTACACGAGAGGAGGTAAGAAACAGGAGAGGCTGACTGTACACGAGAGTAGGTAAGAGACAGGAGAGGCAGCTGTACACGAGAGGAGGAGGTAAGAGACAGGAGAGGCAGACTGTACACGAGAGGAGGTAAGACACAGGAGAGGCGGACTGTACAGGAGAGGAGGTAAGAAACAGGAGAGGCTGACTGTAGAGAGGAGCAGGTAAGAGACAGAAGAGGCGGACTGTACACGAGAGGAGGTAAGACACAGGAGAGGAGGACTGTAGACAGGAGGTAAGACACAGGAGAGGCTGACTGTAGAGAGGAGGAGGTAAGAAACAGGAGAGGCAGCTGTACACGAGAGGAGGTAAGACACAGGAGAGGAGGACTGTAGACAGGAGGTAAGACACAGGAGAGGCGGACTGTAGATGAGAGGAGGTAAGAAACAGGAGAGGCGGACTGTACACGAGAGGAGGTAAGAAACAGGAGAGGAGGACTGTACACGAGAGGAGGTAAGAAACAGGAGAGGAGGACTGTACACGAGAGGCGGTAAGAAACAGGAGGGCCTAACTGTAGACAGGAGGAGGTAAGAGACAGAAGAGGCGGACTGTACACGAGAGGAGGTAAGACACAGGAGAAGAGGACTGTAGATAGGAGGTAGGAGACAGGAGAGGCAGACTGTAGACAGGAGGAGGTAAGAGACAGGAGAGGCGGACTGTAGATGAGAGGACGTAAGACACTTGAGAGGTGGACTGTAAACTGGAGGACGTAAGAGAGAGGAGACACGGACTGTAGACAGGAGGAGGTAAGACTGTAGACAGGAGGAGGCAGACTGTAAATGAATGGTGGTCAGAGATAGGGCAGGCAAACTGTAAACAATAGGAGGTCAGAGACAGGAGGGGTGGACAGTAGAGAGTAGGAGGTCAGAGACAGGAGAGGCGGACTAAACGGGAGGAGGTCAGATATAGGAGGGGCCGATTGCAAAGAGGAGGAGGTTAGACTGTAGAGGGGAGGGAGTCGGAGACAGGAGAGGCGGATTGTAGAGGGGAGGAGGTCAGAGACAGGAGAGGCGGACTGTAAATGGGAGGAGGTCAGAGACAAGATGGGTGGACTGTAGAGGGGAGGAGGTCAGAGACAGGAGAGGTGGACTAAATGGGAGAAGGTCAGAGACAGGAGGGACAGACTGTAGAGGGGAGGAATTTAGACTGTAGAGGGGAGGAGGTCAGAGGCAGGAGAGGCAGACTGTACACAAGAGGAGGTAAGAAACAGGAGAGGAGGACTGTACACGAGAGGAGGTAAGAAACAGGAGAGGAGGACTGTACACGAGAGGAGGTAAGAAACAGGAGAGGAGGACTGTACACGAGAGGAGGTAAGAAACAGGAGGGCCTAACTGTAGACAGGAGGAGGTAAGAGACAGAAGAGGCGGACTGTACACGAGAGGAGGTAAGACACAGGAGAAGAGGACTGTAGATAGGAGGTAGGAGACAGGAGAGGCAGACTGTAGACAGGAGGAGGTAAGAGACAGGAGAGGCGGACTGTAGATAAGAGGAGGTACAGGAGAGGCAACTGTAAAGGGGAGGAAGTAAGAGACAAGAGAGGCGGACTGTAGATGAGAGGACGTAAGACACTTGAGAGGTGGACTGTAAACTGGAGGACGTAAGAGAGAGGAGACACGGACTGTAGACAGGAGGAGGTAAGACTGTAGACAGGAGGAGGCAGACTGTAAATGAATGGTGGTCAGAGATAGGGCAGGCAAACTGTAAACAATAGGAGGTCAGAGACAGGAGGGGTGGACAGTAGAGAGTAGGAGGTCAGAGACAGGAGAGGCGGACTAAACGGGAGGAGGTCAGATATAGGAGGGGCCGATTGCAAAGAGGAGGAGGTTAGACTGTAGAGGGGAGGGAGTCGGAGACAGGAGAGGCGGATTGTAGAGGGGAGGAGGTCAGAGACAGGAGAGGCGGACTGTAAATGGGAGGAGGTCAGAGACAAGAGGGGTGGACTGTAGAGGGGAGGAGGTCAGAGACAGGAGAGGCGGACTAAATGGGAGAAGGTCAGAGACAGGAGGGACAGACTGTAGAGGGGAGGAATTTAGACTGTAGAGGGGAGGAGGTCAGAGGCAGGAGAGGCAGACTGTACACAAGAGGAGGTAAGAAACAGGAGAGGAGGACTGTACACGAGAGGAGGTAAGAAACAGGAGGGCCTAACTGTAGACAGGAGGAGGTAAGAGACAGAAGAGGCGGACTGTACACGAGAGGAGGTAAGACACAGGAGAACTGTAGACAGGAGGTAAGACACAGGAGAGGCGGACTGTAGATGAGAGGAGGTAAGAAACAGGAGCGGCAGACTGTACACGAGAGGAGGTAAGACACAGGAGAGGAGGACTGTAGACAGGAGGTAAGACACAGGAGAGGCAGACTGTAGATGAGAGGAGGTAAGAAACAGGAGAGGCAGACTATAGATGAGAGGAGGTAAGAAACAGGAGAGGCAGACTGTACACGAGAGGAGGTAAGACACAGGAGAGGAGGACTGTAGATGAGAGGAGGTAAGAAACAGGAGAGGCGGACTGTAGATGAGAGGAGGTAAGAAACAGGAGAGGCAGACTGTACACGAGAGGAGGTAAGACACAGGAGAGGAGGACTGTAGATGAGAGGAGGTAAGAAACAGGAGAGGCGGACTGTAGATGAGAGGAGGTAAGAAACAGGAGAGGCAGACTGTACACGAGAGGAGGTAAGACACAGGAGAGGAGGACTGTAGATAGGAAGTAGGAGACAGGAGAGGCAGACTGTAGACAGGAGGAGGTAAGAGACAGGAGAGGCGGACTGTAGATAAGAGGAGGTACAGGAGAGGCAACTGTAAAGGGGAGGAAGTAAGAGACAAGAGAGGCGGACTGTAGATGAGAGGACGTAAGACACTTGAGAGGTGGACTGTAAACTGGAGGACGTAAGAGAGAGGAGACACGGACTGTAGACAGGAGGAGGTAAGACTGTAGACAGGAGGAGGCAGACTGTAAATGAATGGTGGTCAGAGATAGGGCAGGCAAACTGTAAACAATAGGAGGTCAGAGACAGGAGGGGTGGACAGTAGAGAGTAGGAGGTCAGAGACAGGAGAGGCGGACTAAACGGGAGGAGGTCAGATATAGGAGGGGCCGACTGCAAAGAGGAGGAGGTTAGACTGTAGAGGGGAGGGAGTCGGAGACAGGAGAGGCGGATTGTAGAGGGGAGGAGGTCAGAGACAGGAGAGGCGGACTGTAAATGGGAGGAGGTCAGAGACAAGAGGGGTGGACTGTAGAGGGGAGGAGGTCAGAGGCAGGAGAGCCAGACTGTAAATGGGAGGAGGTCAGAGACAGGAGGGGTGGACTGAAGAGGGGAGGATGTCAGAATTAGGAGATCTGTACAGTAGAGGGGAGGAGGTCAGAAACAGGAGAGGTGGACTGTAGAGGGGAGGAAGTCAGAGAGACGAGTGGCAGACTGTAGAGGGGAGGGGGTCAGAGACAGGAGAGGCGGACTATAAATGGGAGGAGGTCAGGGACAGGAGGGGTGGACTGTAGAGGGCAGGAGGTCAGAGAGAGGAGTGTCAAATTATAGAGAGTAATGGTTAGAGACAGAAGGAAATGACTAGAGTGAAATGGGCAGAGACAGGTAGAACGGACTGTAGTGTGCAGCGGACAGAGACCGGAGGGGCGGACTATAGAGGAGAGGAGGTCAGAGAGAGGAGGAAGAGACCAGCAGACAGAAACATGAGGGGCGAACTGTAGAGAAGAGGAGGCCAGAGACAGGAAAAGCACACTGTAGAGGGGAGGAGGTCAGAGACAAGAAAAGCAGACTTGTGCGAGGAGGAGTTCAGAGACAAGAGCACGGACTGTGGAGAGCAGTGGTGAGAGACAGGAGGGGCGGACTATAGAGGGGAAGAGATCAGAGACAGGAGTGAGGAGGTCAGAGATGGGTGGAATGGACTGTAGAGCACAGTGAGCAGAGACAGGAGGGGCGGCCTGTAGAGAGGGGGAGGTCATAGACAGGAGGGGCGGACTGTAGAGGGGAGGACGGTAAAGACAGGAGGAAAGGACTGTAGATGGGAGGAGGGTAGCGACAGGAGCAAAGGACTGTAGAGGGGAGGAGGTCATAGACAGAAGGAAAGGACTGTAGAGAAAAGTGGTCAGTGACAGGAGGAAAAGGACTGTAAAGGGTAAGAGATCAGAGCCAGGAGTAGCGGACTGTAGATGGGAGGAGGTCAGAGCCAGGAGGGGCGGACTGTAGAGGAGAGGAGGTCAGAGCCAGGAAAAACAGACTGTCGATGGAAGGAGGTCAGAGACACGAGGGGCGAAATGTAGACGGGAGGAGGTCAGAGACATGAGGGACAAACTGTGGAGAGGAAGAGGCCGCAGACATGAGGGACGGACTGTGGACAGGAGAAGGTCAGAGACAGGAGGTGCGGACTGTACAGTGCAACGGTCAGTGACAGAAGGAAAGGACTGTACTGAGCGGCGGTAAGCAACAGGACGAGTGGACAGTAGCGAGGAGGAGGTCAGACACGGGGAAAGGACTGTAGAGAGAAGCAGGTCAGAGACAGGAGGAAAGTACTGTAGAGAGCAGCGGTCAGAGACAGGAGGGGCAGACTGTAGAGGGATGGAAGTCAGAGACAAAAGGAAAGGTCTGTAGAAGGGAAGAGGTCAGAGACAGGACAAAAGGACTGTATAAGTTAGCGAAGGACGGTAGATTGAAGGGGTCAGAGATAGGTTTGTAGAGTGCTGCAAACACATAGAGGAGGGGTAGACTGTAGAGAGGAGGAGGTCACAGACAGGAGGAAAGAACTGTAGAGGGGAGGAGGGGAGGTCAGAGACAGGAGGGGCAGACTGTAGACAGTAGGAGGTCAAAGACAGGACTGTAAAGAGAAGGTGATAGACAAGAGGGATGGACTGTACAGTGCAGCGGTTAGAGACAATGGGAGCGAACTGTAGAGTAAGGAAATCAAAGCAGGTGGAACGGACTGTAGAGTACAGCGAACAGAGACAGGAGGAAATAGTGTTAGAGAGTAGAGGTCAGAGACAGAAGGAAAGTTCTGTAGAGGGGAAGAGTTCAGAGACAGGAGGAAAGGGTTGTAGTGGGGAGGGAGTCAGAGACAGAAGAGGAATGGACTGTAGAGAGCATTGGTCAGAGACAAGAGGGGTGGACTGTATAGAGGTTGGGACAGGAGGAAAGGACTGTAGATAGCAGCGGTCAGAGACATGAGGAAAGGACTGTAGAGTGAAGGGGTCAGAGACAGGTGGAACGGACTGTAGAGAGTAGCATTCCGAGACAGGAGGGGTGGACTGTGGAGGAGAGGAGGCCAGAGACAGGAGGAAAGGACTGTATAGGGGAGGAGGTCAAAGAGAAGAGAGGCATCCTGCAGAGGTGAGGAGGTCAGAGACAGGAGGGGCAGACTGTAGAGAGCAGAGGTCAGAAACAGGAGGGTTGGACTGTAGAAAAGAGGAGGTCAGAAACGGGAGGATTGGACTGTAGAGAAGAGAAGTTCAGATACAGGAAGGGAGGACTGTCGAAAGAAGGACGGTCAGAGAATGAATGGGGTGGATTGTAGAGAGGAGGGTGGTCATAGACTGGATGAGGTGGTTTGTAGAAAGGTGATCGCTCAGAGACAGGAGGATCAGATTATAGAGGAGAGTATGGTCAGAAAATGTAGGGGCCAGAATATAGTGAAGGGCGGTCAGAGACAAGAGGTGCACATTATAAAGAGGAGGTAGTACAGACTAACCAGGAATATGTTTCGCCCACCCAATAGTCAGCACCAGCTCTCGGTCTGCGAGATCACACAGAGTGCTGAGTGCCTTAATGTCCGTATCAGGAAGACTGGGGTCTGGCATGGCGTAAATCTTCTCTGGTTCAGCTACCAGAAGCTGTGACACAACTGAAGCGTCCGAGTCTGTAAGAAAAGAAAGTGGGTAGATGTTACCCACTCCATATCTTACACCCACTGACTCCTGCTTCCTGTCTATATCAGACGTGCCCCCACCCCCAAAATTCTCCATATCATCCATCCCCTACCCCCAATCTTCTCCAGATCATCCATCCCCTACTCCCAATATTCTCCAGATCATCCATCCCCTACCCCCAATCTTCTCCATATAATCCATCCCCCACCCTCAATCTTCTCCAGATCATCCATCCCCCACCCCAATCTTCTCTATATCATCCATCCCCCACCCCCAATCTTCTCTATATCATCCATCCACCACCCCCAATCTTCTCCAGATCATCCATCCCCTACCCCCAAATCTTCTCCAGATCATCCATCCCCTACTCCCAATATTCTCCAGATCATCCATCCCCTACCCCCAATCTTCTCCATATAATCCATCTCCCACCCTCAATCTTCTCCAGATCATCCATCCCCCACCCCAATCTTCTCTATATCATCCATCCCCCACCCCCAATCTTCTCTATATCATCCATCCACCACCCCCAATCTTCTCCAGATCATCCATCCCCTACCCCCAATCTTCTCCAGATCATCCATCCCCTACCCCCAATCTTCTCCAGATCATCCATCCCCTACCCCCAATCTTCTCCAGATCATCCATCCCCTACTCCCAATATTCTCCAGATCATCCATCCCCTACCCCCAATCTTCTCCATATAATCCATCTCCCACCCTCAATCTTCTCCAGATCATCCATCCCCCACCCCAATCTTCTCTATATCATCCATCCCCCACCCCCAATCTTCTCTATATCATCCATCCACCACCCCCAATCTTCTCCAGATCATCCATCCCCTACCCCCAATCTTCTCCAGATCATCCATCCCCTACCCCCAATCTTCTCCAGATCATCCATCCCCTACCCCCAATCTTCTCCAGATCATCCATCCCCTACCCCCAATCTTCTCCAGATCATCCATCCCCTACCCCCAATCTTCTCCAGATCATCCATCCCCTACCCCCAATCTTCTCCAGATCATCCATCCCCCACCCCCAATCTTCTCCAGATCATCCATCCCCCCACCCCCATCTTCTCCAGATCATCCATCCCCTACCCCCAATCTTCTCCAGATCATCCATCCCCCAATCTTCTCCAGATCATCCATCCCCTACCCCCAATCTTCTCCAGATCATCCATCCCCCACCCCAATCTTCTCTATATCATCCATCCCCTACCCCCAATCTTCTCTATATCATCCATCCCCCACCCCCAATCTTCTCTATATCATCCATCCCCCACCCCCAATCTTCTCCAGATCATCCATCCCCTACCCCCAATCTTCTCCAGATCATCTATCCCCTACCCCCAATCTTCTCCAGATCATCCATCCCCTACCCCCAATCTTCTCCAGATCATCTATCCCCTACCCCCAATCTTCTCCAGATCATCCATCCCCCACCCCAATCTTCTCTATATCATCCATCCCCCACCCCCAATCTTCTCTATATCATCCATCCCCCACCCCCAATCTTCTCTAGATCATCTATCCCCTACCCCCAATCTTCTCCAGATCATCCATCCCCCACCCCAATCTTCTCTATATCATCCATCCCCCACCCGCAATCTTCTCTATATCATCCATCCCCCACCCCCAATCTTCTCTAGATCATCCATCCCCCACCCCCAATCTTCTCTAGATCATCCATCCCCCACCCCCAATCTTCTCCAGATCATCCATCCCCCACCCCCAATCTTCTCCAGATCATCCATCCCCTACCCCCAATCTTCTCCAGATCATCCATCCCCTACCCCCAATCTTCTCCAGATCATCCATCCCACACCCCCAATCTTCTCCAGATCATCCATCCCACACCCCCAATCTTTTCTAGATCATCCATCCCCCCACCCCCAATCTTCTCCAGATCATCCATCCCCCACCCCCATCTTCTCCAGATCATCCATCCCCTACCCCCAATCTTCTTCAGATCATCCATCCCCCACCCCCAATCTTCTCCAGATCATCCATCCCCTACCCCCAATCTTCTCCAGATCATCCATCCCCCACCCCAATCTTCTCTATATCATCCATCCCCCACCCCCAATCTTCTCTATATCATCCATCCCCACCCCCAATCTTCTCTAGATCATCCATCCCCCACCCCCAATCTTCTCCAGATCATCCATCCCCTACCCCCAATCTTCTCCAGATCATCTATCCCCTACCCCCAATCTTCTCCAGATCATCCATCCCCTACCCCCAATCTTCTCCAGATCATCCATCCCCCACCCCAATCTTCTCTATATCATCCATCCCCCACCCCCAATCTTCTCTATATCATCCATCCCCCACCCCCAATCTTCTCTAGATCATCCATCCCCCACCCCCAATCTTCTCTAGATCATCCATCCCCCACCCCCAATCTTCTCTATATCATCCATCCCCCACCCCCAATCTTCTCTAGATCATCCATCCCCCACCCCCAATCTTCTCTAGATCATCCATCCCCCACCCCCAATCTTCTCCAGATCATCCATCCCCCACCCCCAATCTTCTCCAGATCATCCATCCCCCACCCCCAATCTTCTCCAGATCATCTATCCCCTACCCCCAATCTTCTCCAGATCATCTATCCCCTACCCCCAATCTTCTCCAGATCATCTATCCCCTACCCCCAATCTTCTCCAGATCATCCATCCCCTACCCCCAATCTTCTCCAGATCATCTATCCCCTACCCCCAATCTTCTCCAGATCATCCATCTCCCACCCTCAATCTTCTCCCAATGTGACAGAGACTTGGGGCTCTTGAATCTCCAGGCACTTACATGTCTTCTTGTGGCCGGGCTGGCACTGTGCTCCATCTGCTTCTTGGAATCTTTTGTATTTCTGTCTCCCACCTCGTACCCTGTCCAAGCGCACCCCTACAGGTGCAGACACAACGTTATCTAGAGCTTCGTGCCTCTCTGGAGAGGTCACATCAGCAGTTCTCACCTTCCTTCAGCATCCCAACCTTCAGACACTTAGTGAATCGGCAGGACTGGCAGGATTTCCTGCGCCTCTTGGTGATCTCACACTGCCGGGATGCTGGACAGCTGTACTCAATATTACCTGTGGGGGGCGTTACACAGAATACATAGATCAGAGATGACATACAAAAGGATGCATGGAGCACATGGACGCAAGCTCCCCTTTTTCTACCTTGGATTGTACGTTTGAAGAAGGCCTTGCAGGCTTCACAGGAGGCCACACCATAGTGGTACCCCGATGCCACATCACCGCACACCAAGCAAAGCTTCTTGGAACACGCCATGTAGTCACACTTTGTGTACGGCGAGCTTCTTCCGCACAGTGAGGGGGGGTCCAGATGTCTCAGAGATGGACAACGAGCCCGGCTAGTGTTGGAGTCCAAGCAAGAAGTGTGATGGGACATGGAGCATGAAGTACACATCTCTAGCTTACAACTCCAGCTAGATGTTAGAGGTTGCAGTTCTGGGGACAAAGGACACTGGTCTGGAGTAAGGGGATGCTGGTCTGTGGTAAGAGGACACTGGTCTGGTGTCAGAGGACACTGGTCTGGGGTAAGAGGATTCTGGTCTGGAGTAAGCAGATGCTGGTCTGGTGTCAGAGGACACTGGTCTGGTGTCAGAGGACACTGGTCTGGGATCAGGGGATGCTGGTCTAGGGTCAGAGGATGCTGGTCTGTGGTCAAAGGACGCTGGTCTGGGGTCAGAGGATGCTGGTCTGCAGTCAGAGGACGTTGGCCTGGGGTCAGAGGACGCTGGTCCGCGGTCAGTGGACGCTGATCTGGGGACAGAGGATGCTGGTCTGGGATCAGGGGATGCTGGTCTAGGGTCAGAGGACGCTGGTCTGTGGTCAGAGGACGCTGGTCTGGGGTCAGAGGATGCTGGTCTGCGGTCAGAGGACGTTGGCCTGGAGTCAGAGGACGCTGGTCCGCGGTCAGTGCACGCTGATCTGGGGACAGAGGATGCTGGTCTGGGATCAGGGGATGCTGGTCTAGGGTCAGAGGATGCTGGTCTAGGGTCAGAGGACGCTGGTCTGTGGTCAGAGGACGCTGGTATGGGGTCAGAGGATGCTGGTCTGCGGTCAGAGGACGTTGGCCTGGGGTCAGAGGACGCTGGTTCACGGTCAGTGGACGCTGATCTGGGGACAGAGGATGCTGGTCTGGGATCAGGGGATGCTGGTCTAGGGTCAGAGGACGCTGGTCTGTGGTCAGAGGATGCTGGTCTGGGGTCAGAGAACGCTGGTCTGGGGTCAGAGAACGCTGGTCTGGGGTCAGAGAACGCTGGTCTGGGGTCAGAGAACGCTGGTCTGGGGTCAGAGGACGCTGGTCTGGGGTCAGAGGACGCTGGTCTGGGGTCAGAGGACGCTGGTCTGGGGTCAGAGGACGCTGGTCTGCGGTCAGAGGACGTTGGCCTGGGGTCAGAGGACGCTGGTCCGCAGTCAGAGGATGCTGATCTGGGGATAGAGGATGCTGGTCTGGGATCAGGGGATGCTGGTCTGTGGTCAGAGGACGCTGGTCTGTGGTCAGAGGACGCTGGTCTGCGGTCAGAGGACGTTGGCCTGGGGTCAATTGCACCAAGAGGCTGAAGAGAGAAGAGGACAAATCTGTGGTTAGCATCATTTTATAAGAGGAGTCTTTCTATGCAGATCCCCCATCAGTCCCCCAGAGTCTCTGCTCCCCAGGACACAGCATGTCTACACACTCAGGCTGCAGCCGCAGAAAGGACACTCCTACAGTTTAATTGCTTAATTCCTGTAGTATAAACGGTCCAGTTATGGCAGCGGATCACTCTACACAATGTCACCTGTCTGTCACAGCACAATTCAAATCCCCAGATCTAGATGACGTTCACCCCTGTGTTCTAAGGGAGTTTTGTATAGTAATAAACCATTACATATTCAAGGAGGGGGTCAAAGGCCAAGGCAGGAAACTACTACATTCACAAGAATCCAGCAATCACAATGTACAGAGGTGTTATCAGTCATTGTACAGGAGGAGGAAGAGGTAAGCTGTGACATCACCCATTGTGAATGGTGGATACTGTGTTATCTCATGTATATAGCGGTCTTTTCAGTCATTGTACAGGAGGAGAAGGTGAGCTATGACATAATTTATTGTGAAAGGTGGATCCTGTGTTATCACCTGTATATAGAGATGTTGTTATACATTCTACAGAAGGAGGAGGAGTTGATCTGTCATATTACCTGATGTGAATGGTGGATCCTGTGAAATCTACTGTACATATAGGTGTTATCAGTCATTGTACAGGTGACATAATTTATTGTGAATGGTGGATCTTGTGTTATCTACTGTATAAAGTATAGAGGTGATATCAGTCATTGTATAGTAGGAGGAGGTGAGCTGTGGCACCACCTATTGTGAATGGTGCAGCCTGTGTTATCAGCCATAGTACAACTAAATTTGTGTAACTAACATAATAAATTGTGGAAAAGTTCACAGTGCTTTTTCAAGTCACTGTATACAGCAGTCGCAGTGTCTCCTATGTGATGTATGTTCTATGGGATCAAGTCACCGTATACAGCAGTGTCACCTATGTGATATAAAGAGTGCAGTATTTGTGTCTCCTATGTGATGTAAATAGTATCAGTGTATCATATGTGTATACACAGCAGTCTCAGTGTCTTGTATATACAGCAGTTTCAGTGTTCCCTATGTAATGTAAACAGTATCAGTCCATCATATGTGTATACACAGCAGTCTCAGTATCTTTTATATACAGCAGTTTCAGTGTCACCTATGTGATATATCTACAGAATTGTCAGTGATGTAAAAAGCAGTCTTGGTGTCTTCTATGTGTTCTATATACAGCAATCTTGGTGTCTTCTATGTGATGTATATACAGCAGTCTTGGTGTCTTCTATGTGTTGTATATACAGCAATCTTGGTGTCTTCTATGTGATGTATATACAGCAGTCTGGGTGTCTTCTATGTGATGTATATACAGCAGTCTGGGTGTCTTCTATGTGATGTATATACAGCAGTCTTGGTGTCTTCTATGTGATGTATATACAGCAGTCTGGGTGTCTTCTATGTGATGTATATACAGCAGTCTGGGTGTCTTCTATGTGATGTATATACAGCAGTCTTGGTGTCTTCTATGTGATGTATATACAGCAGTCTTGGTGTCTTCTATGTGATGTATATACAGCAGTCTTGGTGTCTTCTATGTGATGTATATACAGCAGTCTGGGTGTCTTCTATGTGATGTATATACAGCAGTCTGGGTGTCTTCTATGTGATGTATATACAGCAGTCTTGGTGTCTTCTATGTTATGTATATACAGCAGTCTGGGTGTCTTCTATGTGATGTATATACAGCAGTCTGGGTGTCTTCTATATGATGTATATACAGCAGTCTTGGTGTCTTCTATGTGATGTATATACAGCAGTCTTGGTGTCTTCTATGTGATGTATATACAGCAGTCTTGGTGTCTTCTATGTGATGTATATACAGCAGTATCAGTGTCTCTTATGTGAAGTATAAGAAAGGACAAACCTATCAGCCAGTCCATGGTCGGCATATATGAGTCCTGATAGTGATGAAGGGGATTGCATTGAAATGTGCTCCAGCCACCGAAAAAAACAAGATCCATAGAAACAAAGAGGAATCCATTAATACAGGAATAAACCCAATTTTATTTCATAGTATAAAAATCCATGATGAACAGAAAAAAAACTGTGATTAAAATCCAGTAACAGATGATCAAAGAGGATCCTTCGACATATGATATATCTGTTCACCAAAGTCAGAGGCGTATACTAGGCCCTTCCCCAGATGGACAAGTATTTAAAGGCAAACCAACCCGAGTTCATACTCTGCAAGATCCACAAAAGCCGAGAGACAACATGAAGAAATGAAAAAAGTTTGCAAATATACAAAACAACAATTGATGGTAATTGCTAGTCGGGGAGTTGGCGTCCACACCTGAGTGTCTTCCGGCTATCATGAGTTGTTTCTCTGGAGCTTGGTTTCTCCGGTGGCCAGCTGGAGCACATGCCCTTCCTCACGCTCAGGACTCATATATGCCGACTGGCCGATAAGTCTATGTTTCTCCTTTTTTTATACCGTTGCCTCCACTTTGAGATGACCCATTTATGATCAATGCCGTCCGGTTTTGAGGGATGACATTGAGCAATCTATTTTTTCTTTCGATTGGACCTTGTATCTACTTTCATGTCTCTCACTATGGATGCCACCACATTTTCCTGTTGACCTATTTCCAATGATGAACGGCTAAACAATGTAGCCAAACATTTTTCTTCAGGCATTAGTGGAAAATGTGCTTTCTTCTTTAGTTGACTATATGGGGGACTTAGAAAAATAGAAGTCAAAATGCGGAAAGGTTTGGTGGAAAGCTACCACGTTACAACAGTGCGGTGGAAAAAATATGACTCCTCGTGGGCCAAGTATGAAAAAAATCCCACCGCAAAGTTGAAAGAGGAATTTATGAACAAATGGTCTGAGAGTTTCTCCAATTGTTAGGCTATGTGTCCACGGGAGAAAGTACCTGTGGATTTTTCTGCATCAAAATCCGCAGCTTTCCCCCGGAATCCGCACCTTAGCATAGGTGCGGATTTGACGCGGATTTGACGCGGATTTCGTTGCGGATTTTGATGCGGATTTTCTCCATTGTACTCTATTGTGTTTCTGAATAAAGCTTAGTCTGTTTTGAAGGAAAAAAAAAAGGCTCTTTATGTCATTTCCTGTCCCAACCCTCCTTTCTTCTCCATTATCCATTTTGTAATAAAGGGGCAGAAATGTTTAAAGGGAACCTGTCGCCACTATTTTTGTAAAAAGCTGCGGCCAACACCACTGTGCTCTTATATACAGCATTTTAACAGGCTGTATATAATAACCTAGTGGTGGTGGCCGCAGCTTACAGCCAAAAAATGTGGTGCCATGTTCCCTTTCACTGGTATTTTTAAAAAAAAAAAAAAAAAAATGTGCTCTGCTGTATTTTCACTGTCCAGCCCGATGCAAGCAAGCAACTGAGGGCTGTGCTTCTCAGCAGGATAAGGCTGAAGCATTCTCTGCCCCTCCCGCTGAGAAAAACAGTCCTCAGCTGCCCCTGAAAATGGCGGCTCCGTTGTGAAGCGCCATTCACAGGTGCTGTACCGAGGCTCATCCAGCTGCCCTGATGCATTGGCTGGCTGGGTAATAACAGGGTTAATGCCTGTTTTCTGCAAACTGGCACTAAGCCCGAAGTTCATAATGTCATGCCTGTGTAGACACGGCCATTATGAACCTCCGTTTGGTAATAAAGAAAAGAAAACACTTTTTGAAAAATTTTATTTGAAAGAAAAACACACACACATCCCTGATTGCCATCTTTATTACTCCCAAGCCTCAGAGGTTAATCCAGGACAATTGTAATCACTGGTTTGCTCTCTGCCGGCTGCTGTGAGCGGCAGAACTTACTGGCCGGGTCAGCTCAGTTCATAGCTGAGCCCGGGTCACAGCGTCAGTCGGTCACAGCAGCCGTCAGTGTATTAAATGCTGCACAGCTCTCTTCCGGCAGCTGGGAACGTCTGACGTCAGAGCCCTGGTCAGCTGACTTAATTCGCGAGCGCGGGCGGGTCAGCTGACTGCACACCGACAGCTGACGATGTGCACTCATGTGACCCGGGCATGGACGTCAGCCGGTACCAGCAGCCGGAAGAGAGCTTTGCAGCATCTCGAACACTGACGGCTGCTGGGACCGGCTGACGTCCGTGCCCGGGTCACATGAGTGCACATCGTCAGCTGACCCGCCTGCGCTCGCGAATTAAGTCAGCTGACCAGGGCTCTGATATCAGACGTTCCCAGCTGCCGGAAAAGAGCTGTGCAGCATTTAATAATACACTGACGGCTGCTGTCACCGGCTGACGTCAGTGCCCGGGTCAGCCGGGTGCACATCGGAGCCCGGCTCGGAGTTGTCATGGATTATCGTCGGAGGATTCAGGGAGTAATGGCAATCAGGGATGTGTGTGTGTTTTTCTTTCAAATAAAATTTTTAAAAAAAGTGTTTTCTTTTCTTTATTACCAAACGGAGGTTCATAATGGCCGTGTCTACACAGGCATGACATTATGAACCTCGGGCTTAGTGCCAGTTTGCAGAAAACTGGCATTAACCCCGTTATTACCCAGCCAGCCAATGCATCAGGGCAGCTGGATGAGCCTCGGTACAGCACCTGTGAATGGCGCTTCACAACGGAGCCGCCATTTTCAGGGGCAGCTGAGGACTGTTTTTCTCAGCGGGAGGGGCAGAGAATGCTTCAGCCTTATCCCGCTGAGAAGCACAGCCCTCAGTTGCTTGCTTGCATCGGGCTGGACAGTGAAAATACAGCGGAGCACATTTTTTTTTTTAAAAAAGAATTGTGAAAAAAGACCTGGGATCCTGTTTTGCCAGCTAAAAGCAAGCAGCCTGTAACTAGCTGCTTTTAGCTGGCAATCCAGAGTCCGGACACAACACGACTACACTGCCACTACTCTACACTACAAAATGGTGAAACTTCCTCTTGCTGAACTATCCTACATCACTTCCTGCGGATTTGTTTGCGAAATCCGCACCAAATCCGCAGGAAAAAGAGCCTGTGGGAACAGACCTGCGGATTTCTTGCGGATTTTATACCTTGCATTGACTTGCATGGGAAAAATCCGCAACAAAATCCGCAACAATAATTGACATGCTGCAGATTTTTCCGGATCAAAATCTGCGGCAAATCCGCCGCGGAAAAATCCGCAGCATGGGCACAGCATTTCCAAAATGCCATTGAAATGGCTTGGAAGTGCCGCTGCTGCAGATTTTCGGCAAATCCGCGGTAAATCCGCGGCAAAATCCGCGGTAAATCCGCAGCGTGGCCACATAGCCTTAAGCTTCTGGGACTAATTATTAAACCCGAACATGAAAAACATTCCACTATTGAAGGGTATGAGTTCCTACAGCACCTTTCAAGAGTTTGTGATGGCAAACACCAAATTGCAGGAAAATCAAAGCAAATTGGAAAATTCTATCAAGACCAATAAAAGGACACTAACAATTACACTAAACAAGTTTTCAATTAAATCCATCTCAAAAAACTGTGGTCGGAAAACGGCTCACCACATGGCCTTCAGCTCCTCTGAGAGGGATAGTATGGATTGCCAAACAGAAGGGTCCATGCACCTGGGTCCATGCTGGAATATAAAGTCGGGCCAGCTATAATAGCACACTGACTTTGGGAAAGCGGGGAACTGGGGTTCCTAAGCTGTCCATCAGGCTGGGTGCCCTGTGCTATCCCTATTCTCAGAGCTACTCCTAATGGTGGAGAGGCCCGAATCTCTTTCCTGGCCCTGCTCCTGACCAGTCCTGATCGGATTCCCCCTCCCTATCCGATATGTCGGGGCTCAGTCCAAAGTAACAACATCTAATTCTGTTGGGTTTGTCAATTCAAAAACGGAGAACTCAGAGGCCAGAGACAGAGAAAACACCGCAAAAACAGAGAGCTACTTCATGAGGGATCACAAGAATTAAATCCACTTCCCTTGGATACTCTACATCATGTCATTAATCTCTCTGCTTGTGTCCTCACTAAACCTCAGATTCAGGTATTGAAATTGGGCTTTAGCTTTGTACCCTCCAGACGGGGCGACATTAGACAATATAAGATGTGAACACATTTATACCCACAGTCACCGTCAAAAAGCCACACGATTGAAAAGAATGGTTTGCGACACTCATTCCACCACATTTTCCTTACAAGACCCGCTTACTACGCTAACCCTACACCTGTCAACCTTAACATTTCTACAGATAAACTGTCTCCTGATCCATCTGGGGTTAAAGCTATGAAGGATTTTCAAAATACCGTAACAAGAGAACTGAAAAAACATTTTACAAGGTGAAAATCATGTCCCGGGAAATCTCCCCAAGACACAGACTACGGCACTCAGGAATAGTCCTCACATCGTCATTGGGCTGCGGATAAAGCCGGTTCCTTGGTGATAATGGATAAAACGCTATATCTGAGGGAAATAAAACCTATCGCAAATTGTCAGCGGATCCGACGCAGAATATAACAATGGAATACTGTTGGTGCTGGAGGTATATGAAGTAAAAAACAAAAACACATTTTTCTTATTGGCCCTCCAACAACTGCTATTTCCCATGTCCTTCCCAAGACCCACAAAGGGGTCTTACCTCCCCCCATGTGCCCATTGTGGCTGGCATAGGCTCTCTAAATGGACGCTTATCAGCCTGGCTGGATGATCAGCTCCACACTATGGTCACATTAAGGACACTAAAGACCTCCTACACACAATGGAAAGAGGAAAGAAAAAAAGAAGAGAACAACGGGGCGCCAAATCTAAGTGTAGATGTGTGTAAACACAGATTGTGTGATCATACGAATTTTACACTCACCGTGCAGATTTCTTCTGTTTTCGCTAGTATGATCCGTGTAGTGGATCAACTCTCTTATTAATCCTCCAGTATGCAGCACGAATCCTCGGGAAAAACAATGAGAGTACTGAACAGGTGCTCCCACGTGGGTATTGGAGTAAAGAGGGATTTTGTCTTTACTACAATGGAAAGAGGGGGACAAGTGGCTGACTCTCCACGTAGTGTCATTATATTCGTCCATGCCACATCACCTTTCCATCCAGGCATTGTCGTTTCATCTCCAGAAATACTGTGCCTATTCACAGGAGTTAACACTTTACATTCTGAATGTTACCCACTTTCTTTTCCATAATATTTTTTTCATGCTTAACAAATTTTTTTATTTACAGGTAGAAGGTTGTCCGATGGGTGCCAAATTCTCACCCTCACTGGCCAACCTTTCCATATCATGGTGGGAAGAGATGAATCAATATACGGACATCTACCGCTATATTCCATCTCTTAGTTGGTACGGCCGTTATATAGATGACATCTTGGTCAACTGGCACTCCTCTGTCCATGCTGCCGCTTTCTACAAGTCTATGGCAAAAATCTGTACCAGATTAGATAACTACTTCACCTCTAACCCAGAAGAACGAGCAAACTAGTCATCAATAATATTTGCCCCAGAACCAGTATCCAGGCTAAACCATTATAGGGACATCTTGGCCCCCTACCTTAACCCTAGTGGGTAATAAACATTGAGACAACATGGTGGAGGAAATATGTACACCCAGATTGGAATCCCCCAACCCACCACCTGGGTCTAAAAGTTTTCCGACTGCCGTTTTTCCTTGGGCACAGAGGGACAGGTACTTACATGGTGTCCCTTATTTGCCACAGAAAAAAACAAAGTGCTCCCCTTTCAGGAGTAGAGAAGTTCTTACCCTCATGGAACGTCCCTCCAACCTGCACAGTCTCGGGTGAGGCCTCCGGAGGTAATGTCTGTACAGTAACCTCCTCACATGGGACGTCTCTCCAAGCTGCATGGTCTCGGGAAAGGCCTCTGGAGGTAATGTCTGTACAGTAACCCCCTCACATGGGACGTCCCTCCAAGCTGCATGGGCTCAGGTGAGGCCTCCAGAAGTAATGTCTGTACAGTAACCCCCTCACATGGGACATTCCTCCAAGCTGCATGATCTCAGGTGAGGCCTCCGGAGGTAATGTCTGTACAGTAACCTCCTCACATGGGACATCCCTCCAAGCTGCATGGGCTCGGGTGAGGTCTCCGGAGGTAATGTCTGTACAGTAACCTCCTCACATGGGACGTCTCTCCAAGCTGCATGGGCTCGGGTGAGGCCTCCGGAGGTAATGTCTGTACAGTAACCTCCTCACATGGGACGTCCCTCCAAGCTGCATGGGCTCGGGTGAGGCCTCCGGAGGTGATGTCAGTACAGTAACCTCCTCACATGGGACGTCCCTCCAAGCTGCATGGCCTCGGGTGAGGCCTCCGGAGGTAATGTCTGTACAGTAACCTCCTCACATGGGACGTCTCTCCAAGCTGCATGGCCTCGGGTGAGGCCTCCGGAGGTAATGTCTGTACAGTAACCTCCTCACATGGGACGTCCCTCCAAGCTGCATGGGCTCGGGTGAGGTCTCCGGAGGTAATGTCTGTACAGTAACCACTCACATGGGACGTCCCTCCAAGCTGCATGGGCTCAGGTGAGGCCTCCGAAGGTAATGTCTGTACAGTAACCTCCTCACATGGGACGTCCCTCCAAGCTGCATGGGCTCGGGTGAGGCCTCCGGAGGTAATGTCTGTACAGTAACCTCCTCACATGGGACGTCCCTCCAAGCTGCATGGGCTCGGGTGAGGCCTCCGGAGGTAATGTCTGTACAGTAACCTCCTCACATGGGACGTCTCTCCAAGCTGCATGGCCTCGGGTGAGGCCTCCGGAGGTAATGTCAGTACAGTAACCTCCTCACATGGGACGTCCCTCCAAGCTGCATGGCCTCGGGTGAGGCCTCCGGAGGTAATGTCTGTACAGTAACCTCCTCACATGGGACGTCCTTCCAATCTGCATGGGCTCGGGTGAGGCCTCCGGAGGTAATGTCAGTACAGTAACCCCTCACATGGAACGTCCCTCCAAGCTGCATGGGCTCGGGTGAGGCCTCCGGAGGAAAATGTCTGTACAGTAACCTCCTCACATGGGACGTCCTTCCAATCTGCATGGGCTCGGGTGAGGCCTCCGGAGGTAATGTCAGTACAGTAACCCCTCACATGGAACGTCCCTCCAAGCTGCATGGGCTCAGGTGAGGCCTCCGGAGGTAATGTCTGTACAGTAACCTCCTCACATGGAACGTCTCTCCAAGCTGCATGGGCTCGGGTGAGGCCTCCGGAGGTAATGTCTGTACAGTAACCTCCTCACATGGGACGTCCCTCCAAGCTGCATGGGCTCGGGTGAGGCCTCCGGAGGAAAATGTCTGTACAGTAACCTCCTCACATGGGACGTCCTTCCAATCTGCATGGGCTCGGGTGAGGCCTCCGGAGGTAATGTCAGTACAGTAACCCCTCACATGGAACGTCCCTCCAAGCTGCATGGGCTCGGGTGAGGCCTCCGGAGGTAATGTCTGTACAGTAACCCTTCACATGGGACATCCCTCCAAGCTGCATGGTCTCGGGAAAGGCCTCTGGAGGTAATGTCTGTACAGTGACCTCCTCACATGGGACGTCCCTCCAATCTGCATGGGCTCAGGTGAGGCCTCCAGAAGTAATGTCTGTACAGTAACCCCCTCACATGGGACGTCCCTCCAATCTGCATGGGCTCGGGTGAGGCCTCCGGAGGTAATGTCTGTACAGTAACCTCCTCACATGGGACGTCCCTCCAAGCTGCATGGTCTCGGGTGAGGTCTCTGGAGGTAATGTCAGTACAGTAACCCCTCACATGGAACGTCCCTCCAACCTGCACAGTCTCGGGTGAGGCCTCCGGAGGTAATGTCTGTACAGTGACCTCCTCACATGAGATGTCCCTCCAAGCTGCATGGTCTCGGGAAAGGCCTCTGGAGGTAATGTCTGTACAGTAACCCCCTCACATGGGACGTCCCTCCAAGCTGCATGGGCTCGGGTGAGGCCTCTGGAGGTAATGTCAGTACAGTAACCTCCTCACATGGGACGTCCCTCCAAGCTGCATGGGCTCGGGTGAGGTCTCCGGAGGTAATGTCTGTACAGTAACCTCCTCACATGGGACGTCCCTCCAAGCTGCATGGGCTCGGGTGAGACCTCGGGAGGTAATGTCAGTACAGTAACCTCCTCACATGGGACGTCCCTCCAAGCTGCATGGGCTCAGGTGATGCCTCCAGAGGTAATGTCTGTACAGTAACCACTCACATGGGACATCCCTCCAAGCTGCATGAGCTCGGGTGAGGCCTTCGGAGGTAATGTCTGTACAGTAACCCCCTCACATGGGACGTCCCTCCAAGCTGCATGGGCTCGGGTGAGGCCTCTGGAGGTAATGTCAGTACAGTAACCTCCTCACATGGGACGTTCCTCCAAGCTGCATGAGCTCGGGTGAGGCCTTCGGAGGTAATGTCTGTACAGTAACCCCCTCACATGGGACGTCCCTCCAAGCTGCATGGGCTCGGGTGAGGCCTCCGGAGGTAATGTCTGTACAGTAACCTCCTCACATGGGACGTCCCTCCAAGCTGCATGGGCTCGGGTGAGGCCTCCGGAGGTAATGTCTGTACAGTAACCTCCTCACATGGGACGTCCCTCCAAGCTGCATGGGCTCGGGTGAGGCCTCCGGAGGTAATGTCTATACAGTAACCCCTCACATGGGACGTCCCTCCAAGCTGCATGGGCTGAGGTGAGACCTCTGGAGGTAATGTCTGTACAGTAACCCCTCACATGGGACGTCCCTCCAAGCTGCATGGGCTCGGGTGAGGCCTCCGGAGGTAATGTCAGTACAGTAACCCCTCACTTGGGACGTCCCTCCAAGCTGCATGGGCTCAGGTGAGGTCTCCGGAGGTAATGTCTGTACAGTAACCCCTCACATGGGACGTCCCTCCAAGCTGCATGGGCTCGGGTGAGGCCTCCGGAGGTAATGTCTGTACAGTAACCTCCTCACATGGGACGTTCCTCCAAGCTGCATGGGCTCGGGTGAGGCCTCCGGAGGTAATGACATTAAGAGTAACCCCCTCCCAGAGAGTCCTGGTATTATGAGACCTCTTGCAGAAACGGCGATCAATATGTATTACTATAGACATGGCACACTCAAGAGAAGGTGGAGTTTCTGAAAAAACTGACTTTTGAGTGCAGGGTTGTTCCACTCAGTGTCCACAGACCAGTGCCGGAATTCGGTGCAGTGATCCTGTGCCGGCCGATTCCTCTGGTGCAGTGAACAGATTTTAGACTCGGCTAGAGATATTTTGTCTGTATCATCATAGATGAGACCAAGTGCAGAGATAAACTCGTCCACTGACGAAAAAACGGTGACTCGGGACAAGGAGAAAGCCCACGATTGTAGGTCCCCATTCAAGGGTGAGACCACAATTCCCACCAGCTGTGCCTCATCTCCAGAGGAGTCAGGACGTAGCCGGAAATACAACTTACATATTCTTCATTAAAAGCAACAAACCGACTGCGCTCCCAGAAATTTTTTCCAGGAGAGGCAGTTTGGGTTCGGATGATCCAGCGACCGGAACAGGTTGCATCGGTGTGGCGCACTGCGCTTGTTGCTGTACCCCGATGTGGCGGACTGCGCTTGTTGCTGTACCCCGATGTGGCGGACTGCGCTTGTTGCTGTACCCCGATGTGGCGGACTGCGCTTGTTGCTGTACCCCGATGTGGCGGACTGCGCTTGTTGCTGTACCCCGATGTGGCAGACTGCGCTTGTTGCTGTACCCCGATGTGGCAGACTGCGCTTGTTGCTGTACCTCGATGTGGCAGACTGCGCTTGTTGCTGTACCCCGATGTGGCAGACTGCGCTTGTTGCTGTACCTCGATGTGGCGGACTGCGCTTGTTGCTGTACCTCGATGTGGCAGACTGTGCTTGTTGCTGTATCCAATGTGGCGGACTGCGCTTGTTGCTGTACATCTATCTGGCAGACTGCGCTTGTTGCTGTACCCCGATGTGGCGGACTGCGCTTGTTGCTGTACCCCGATGTGGCAGACTGTGCTTGTTGCTGTACCCCGATGTGGCGGACTGCGCTTGTTGCTGTACCTCGATGTGGCGGACTGCGCTTGTTGCTGTACCCCGATGTGGCAGACTGCGCTTGTTGCTGTACCCCGATGTGGCAGACTGCGCTTGTTGCTGTACCTCGATGTGGTGGACTGCGCTTGTTGCTGTATCCAATGTGGCGGACTGCGCTTGTTGCTGTACCCCGATGTGGCAGACTGCGCTTGTTGCTGTACCTCGATGTGGCGGACTGCGCTTGTTGCTGTATCCAATGTGGCAGACTGCGCTTGTTGCTGTACCTCGATGTGGCAGACTGTGCTTGTTGCTGTATGCAATGTGGCGGACTGCGCTTGTTGCTGTACCTCGATGTGGCAGACTGTGCTTGTTGCTGTACCCCGATGTGGCAGACTGTGCTTGTTGCTGTACCTCGATGTGGTGGACTGCGCTTGTTGCTGTACCCCAATGTGGCAGACTGTGCTTGTTGCTGTACCCCGATGTGGTGGACTGCGCTTGTTGCTGTACCCAGATGTGGCAGACTGTGCTTGTTGCTGTACCCCGATGTGGCAGACTGCACTTGTTGCTGTACCTCGATGTGGCAGACTGCGCTTGTTGCTGTACCCCGATGTGGCAGACTGCGCTTGTTGCTGTACCCCGATGTGGTGGACTGCGCTTGTTGCTGTACCCCGATGTGGCAGACTGCGCTTGTTGCTGTACCCCGATGTGGCGGACTGCGCTTGTTGCTGTACCCCGATGTGGCGGACTGCGCTTGTTGCTGTACCCCGATGTGGCAGACTGCGCTTGTTGCTGTACCCCGATGTGGCAGACTGCGCTTGTTGCTGTACCCCGATGTGGCAGACTGCGCTTGTTGCTGTACCTCGATGTGGCGGACTGCGCTTGTTGCTGTACCCCGATGTGATGGACTGCGCTTGTTGCTGTACCCCGATGTGGCGGACTGCACTTGTTGCTGTACCCCGATGTGGCGGACTGCGCTTGTTGCTGTACCCCGAGGTGGCGGACTGCGCTTGTTGCTGTACCCCGATGTGGCAGACTGCGCTTGTTGCTGTACCCCGATGTGGCAGACTGCGCTTGTTGCTGTACCCCGATGTGGCAGACTGCGCTTGTTGCTGTACCCCGATGTGGCGGACTGCGCTTGTTGCTGTACCCCGATGTGGCGGACTGCGCTTGTTGCTGTACCTCGATGTGGCGGACTGCGCTTGTTGCTGTACCCCGATGTGATGGACTGCGCTTGTTGCTGTACCTCGATGTGGTAGACTGCGCTTGTTGCTGTACCCCGATGTGATGGACTGCACTTGTTGCTGTACCCCGATGTGGCGGACTGCGCTTGTTGCTGTACCTCGATGTGGTAGACTGTGCTTGTTGCTGTACCTCGATGTGATGGACTGCGCTTGTTGCTGTACCCCGATGTGGCAGACTGCGCTTGTTGCTGTACCCCGATGTGGCGGACTGAGCTTGTTGCTGTACCCCGATGTGATGGACTGCGCTTGTTGCTGTACCTCGATGTGGTAGACTGCGCTTGTTGCTGTACCTCGATGTGATGGACTGCGCTTGTTGCTGTACCCTGATGTGGCGGACTGCGCTTGTTGCTGTACCCCGATGTGGCGGACTGTGCTTGTTGCTGTACCCCGATGTGGCAGACTGCGCTTGTTGCTGTACCTCGATGTGGTAGACTGCGCTTGTTGCTGTACCCCGATGTGATGGACTGCACTTGTTGCTGTACCCCGATGTGGCGGACTGCGCTTGTTGCTGTACCCCGAGGTGGCGGACTGCGCTTGTTGCTGTACCCCGATGTGGCAGACTGCGCTTGTTGCTGTACCCCGATGTGGCAGACTGCGCTTGTTGCTGTACCCCGATGTGGCAGACTGCGCTTGTTGCTGTACCCCGATGTGGCGGACTGCGCTTGTTGCTGTACCCCGATGTGGCGGACTGCGCTTGTTGCTGTACCTCGATGTGGCGGACTGCGCTTGTTGCTGTACCCCGATGTGATGGACTGCGCTTGTTGCTGTACCTCGATGTGGTAGACTGCGCTTGTTGCTGTACCTCGATGTGATGGACTGCGCTTGTTGCTGTACCCTGATGTGGCGGACTGCGCTTGTTGCTGTACCCCGATGTGGCGGACTGTGCTTGTTGCTGTACCCCGATGTGGCAGACTGCGCTTGTTGCTGTACCCTGATGTGGCGGACTGCGCTTGTTGCTGTACCCCGATGTGATGGACTGCGCTTGTTGCTGTACCCCGATGTGGCAGACTGCGCTTGTTGCTGTACCTCGATGTGATGGACTGCGCTTGTTGCTGTACCTCGATGTGGTAGACTGCGCTTGTTGCTGTACCCCGATGTGATGGACTGCACTTGTTGCTGTACCCCGATGTGGCGGACTGCGCTTGTTGCTGTACCTCGATGTGGTAGACTGTGCTTGTTGCTGTACCTCGATGTGATGGACTGCGCTTGTTGCTGTACCCCGATGTGGCAGACTGCGCTTGTTGCTGTACCCCGATGTGGCGGACTGAGCTTGTTGCTGTACCCCGATGTGGCAGACTGCGCTTGTTGCTATACCCCGATGTGGTGGACTGCGCTTGTTGCTGTACCCCGATGTGGTGGACTGCGCTTGTTGCTGTACCGGGATGTGGTAGACTGTGTTTGTTGCTGTACCCCGATGTGGTGGACTGTGCTTGTTGCTGTACCTCGATGTGGTGGACTGTGCTTGTTGCTGTACCTCGATGTGATGGACTGCGCTTGTTGCTGTACCCCGATGTGGCAGACTGCGCTTGTTGCTGTACCCCGATGTGGCGGACTGCGCTTGTTGCTGTACCTCGATGTGGCGGACTGCGCTTGTTGCTGTACCCCGATGTGATGGACTGCGCTTGTTGCTGTACCTCGATGTGGTAGACTGCGCTTGTTGCTGTACCTCGATGTGATGGACTGCGCTTGTTGCTGTACCCTGATGTGGCGGACTGCGCTTGTTGCTGTACCCCGATGTGGCGGACTGTGCTTGTTGCTGTACCCCGATGTGGCAGACTGCGCTTGTTGCTGTACCTCGATGTGGTAGACTGCGCTTGTTGCTGTACCCCGATGTGATGGACTGCACTTGTTGCTGTACCCCGATGTGGCGGACTGCGCTTGTTGCTGTACCTCGATGTGGTAGACTGTGCTTGTTGCTGTACCTCGATGTGATGGACTGCGCTTGTTGCTGTACCCCGATGTGGCAGACTGCGCTTGTTGCTGTACCCCGATGTGGCGGACTGAGCTTGTTGCTGTACCCCGATGTGATGGACTGCGCTTGTTGCTGTACCTCGATGTGGTAGACTGCGCTTGTTGCTGTACCTCGATGTGATGGACTGCGCTTGTTGCTGTACCCTGATGTGGCGGACTGCGCTTGTTGCTGTACCCCGATGTGGCGGACTGTGCTTGTTGCTGTACCCCGATGTGGCAGACTGCGCTTGTTGCTGTACCTCGATGTGGTAGACTGCGCTTGTTGCTGTACCCCGATGTGATGGACTGCACTTGTTGCTGTACCCCGATGTGGCGGACTGCGCTTGTTGCTGTACCTCGATGTGGTAGACTGTGCTTGTTGCTGTACCTCGATGTGATGGACTGCGCTTGTTGCTGTACCCCGATGTGGCAGACTGCGCTTGTTGCTGTACCCCGATGTGGCGGACTGAGCTTGTTGCTGTACCCCGATGTGGCAGACTGCGCTTGTTGCTATACCCCGATGTGGTGGACTGCGCTTGTTGCTGTACCCCGATGTGGTGGACTGCGCTTGTTGCTGTACCGGGATGTGGTAGACTGTGTTTGTTGCTGTACCCCGATGTGGTGGACTGCGCTTGTTGCTGTACCCCGATGTGGTGGACTGCGCTTGTTGCTGTACCCCGATGTGGTGGACTGCGCTTGTTGCTGTACCCCGATGTGGTAGACTGCGCTTGTTGCTGTACCCCGATGTGGTGGACTGCGCTTGTTGCTGTACCCCGATGTGGCAGACTGCGCTTGTTGCTGTACCTCGATGTGGCAGACTGCGCTTGTTGCTGTACCCCGATGTGATGGACTGCGCTTGTTGCTGTACCTCGATGTGGTAGACTGCGCTTGTTGCTGTACCTCGATGTGATGGACTGCGCTTGTTGCTGTACCCTGATGTGGCGGACTGTGCTTGTTGCTGTACCCCGATGTGGCGGACTGTGCTTGTTGCTGTACCCCGATGTGGCAGACTGCGCTTGTTGCTGTACCCTGATGTGGCGGACTGCGCTTGTTGCTGTACCCCGATGTGATGGACTGCGCTTGTTGCTGTACCCCGATGTGGCAGACTGCGCTTGTTGCTGTACCTCGATGTGATGGACTGCGCTTGTTGCTGTACCTCGATGTGGTAGACTGCGCTTGTTGCTGTACCCCGATGTGATGGACTGCGCTTGTTGCTGTACCCCGATGTGGCGGACTGCGCTTGTTGCTGTACCTCGATGTGGTAGACTGTGCTTGTTGCTGTACCTCTATGTGATGGATTGCGCTTGTTGCTGTACCCCGATGTGGCAGACTGCGCTTGTTGCTGTACCCCGATGTGGCAGACTGCGCTTGTTGCTGTACCCCGATGTGGCAGACTGCGCTTGTTGCTGTACCCCGATGTGGTGGACTGCGCTTGTTGCTGTACCCCGATGTGGTGGACTGCGCTTGTTGCTGTACCGGGATGTGGTAGACTGTGTTTGTTGCTGTACCCCGATGTGGTGGACTGCGCTTGTTGCTGTACCCCGATGTGGCAGACTGCGCTTGTTGCTGTACCCCGATGTGGCGGACTGCGCTTGTTGCTGTACCCCGATGTGGTGGACTGCGCTTGTTGCTGTACCCCGATGTGGCGGATTGCGCTTGTTGCTGTACCCCGATGTGGCAGACTGCGCTTGTTGCTATACCTCCCCCTGTAATTCAGCCACCTGGAGAGACAAGATCTGCAACTGCCTCCACAGCGCAGCAACTGGGCCCATGCTGGAATATAAAGTCACAATGACTTTTGGATAGTGGGGAATCAGGGCTCCTAACCTATCCCTCAAGCTAGGGGGCCTTAAACTACCCCTATTCTTAGGGATACTCCTAATGGTGGAGAGTCCTGTGTCTCTTTCCTGGCCCTGCTCCTTACCAGTCCTGATCTGATTCCCCCTCACCATCCCCCAGGGAGGACAGCAGTGTGTAGAAACCCACAGATGAAGATAGACAAGGGAAAAGCAAAAATGCTATCACACAGCACACATATAGGTAAAGACAATAAGAGATTCAGGAGGAAAACACAAGAGCAGTAAGGCAGTATAAAGTAACGGGTAAACTCTACAACCGCTCCAAGCAATAGTGTAATGCCTGATAGGAGCCACAGACTCAGACTGGCTGTAAGGGGAGTCTAGAGAAAAGCCGCTCACAAAGCAGGACCCCAAGAACTCTGCAACCCTTTAACCCCTGTACAGGGATTTGGAATTACACAGAGATCGCTACCTGTGGTAGACTGTAGTCGGTGGTCGTCAGGCAGGGTCAAAATCCAGGAGATGCTAAACAGGAACAGAATCGGCAGGCAAGGGGGTAGTGAGGAGACAAAGCAGGGGTCAAATCCGGAACTGGCAGCAAGGTACAAGAACGACAGGCAGGAAGGGAGTCAAAAAACAAGCAAGGTCAGCGCACAGGAATCAACATACAAACAGCACATGAGCCAGGAGAACAGAACTATCACTGGCAGTGGTCATGTGACAGGAGGGGGAATAAGAAGGGTGTGGTGTCTTCCCATTGGCTGCAGGTGAATGCTGGTCACTTCAGCCGGGAGACACACGCCACCTACAGTCAGCCAGCGGTACTGCAGGTTCCAGGGAAACCCAGCCTAGTGGATGAGCAGAGCCTGTGCTCCGCAGAGCCACGGGCACCAACTCCTCTCCCATCACCAGCACCATCTACGGTGGGAACATGGCGTCATCTGGCGATCGGAGCAGAAGTCGCAGGAGCGGACTCCGGTGGGGACGTGACACTGTGCTCCGCAGAACCACGGGCACCGACTCCTCTCCCATCACCAGCACTATCCATGGTGGGAACATGGCGTCGTCTAGCGATCGGAGCAGAAGTCGCAGGAGCGGATTCTGATGGGGACGTGACAGTACCCCCCATCCTCCACGAGGGGCCACCGGACCCTCAAAACCTGGCCTGTCAGGGAACTGGAGGTGAAATCGCCTGACAAGACCTTTAGCGTGGACCTCACTTGCAGGGACCCATGATCGCTCCTCAGGGCCATAACCCTTCCAATGTACAAGATACTGCACCGCCCCTCTAACAATACGGGAGTCAAGGATCCTCTGTACTTCATACTTCATGTTACCCTTGGCCAAAACAGGAGGAGGGGGGGGGCCTGACTGGGTGAATGGGAACACGATGCAACTTGAGGAGGGATTTGTGGAACACGTTCGATATTTTGAAGGACTGAGGGAGGTTCAGGCGGAAAGCTGTGGGATTGATGACCTCGACTATCTCGTAAGGTCCAATAAATCTGGGACCCAGCTTAGCAGAAGGGACCTTGAGCTTAATATGACGGGTGGACAACCATACCTTATCCCCAACTCCAAGGCTTGGGCCCTTGGAACGCCTCTTATTAGCAGCTGAGGCTTGACCACCCTGTGCCCTCTTCAAGTTTTCTTTCACCTCAGACCAGATAGCCTTCAGTTTGTTCACAGTGCTTTCAGCTTCAGGAGTATCCACCATAGCGGAAGAAAAGGAGCCAAAACGTGGATGCAACCCAAAATTGCAGAAAAAAAAGGGTAGTCTGGATAGACTCCTGATACTGGTTATTAATGGCAAATTCAGCTAGTGGTAGATATTCCACCCAGTAAAGCTGGGTTCACACATAGCGACAGCGACGTCGCTGTTACGTCACCATTTTCTGTGACGCAACTGCGACCTTGTAAGTCGCTGCTATGATCGCTGCTTAGCTGTCAAACACAGCGACGCAGCAGCGATCATAACGACACGCGTCGCTGTGCTACATGTGCAGAGAGCAGGGAGCTGCGCACACTGCTTAGCGCTGGCTCCCTGCACTCCTAGCTACAGTACACATCGGGTTAATTACCCGATGTGTGCTGCAGCTACATGTGCACAGAGCAGGAGCCGCGCACACTGCTTAGCGCTAGCTCCCTGCACTCCTAGCTACAGTACACATTGGGTTAATTACCCGATGTGTACTGCAGCTACATGTGCAAAGAGCAGGGAGCCGGCAGCACATGCAGCGTGAGAGCGGGGACGCTGGTAACGAAGGTAAATATCGGGTAACTAGGGAAAGGTCTTCCCTTGGTTACCCGATGTTTACCCTGGTTACAACTTACCGCAGCTGCCAGACGCCGGCTCCTGCTCTCTGCTCGCTTCATTTCGTCGCTCTCTCGCTGTCACACACAGCTATGTGTGCGTCACAGTGGGAGAGCGACGACCAAAAAATGAAGCTGGATATTCAGCCACGACCGGCGACCTCACAGCAGGGGCCAGCTCGTTGCTGGATGTCACACACAGCGACAGCGACGGGACGTCGCTGCAATGTCACAGAAAATGGTGACGTAGCAGCGACGTCGTTGTCATTAGACTGATGATCAGACACATAACACCGGAGATATTGTTCTAAGATTTGATTAGAACGTTCGGTCTGACCATTGGTCTTTGGGTGGTAGGCGGAAGAAAAAGATATCTCTATATTAATCTTTTTACAAAAAGCTCTCCAGAATTTCGAGACGAACTGCGTTCCTCTGTCAGAAACAATATTTTCAGGAACCCCGTGTAACCGCACAATATGCCTAATGAACAACCTGCTAAGCGTTTCAGAATTAGGTAAACCGGACAACGGAACAAAATGGCACTGTTTACTAAATCTATCCACTACTACCCAGATACAAGTCTTCCCTTCTGAGAGTGGAAGGTCAGTGAAGAAGTCCATGGAGAGGTGGGTCCAAGGACTTTCTGGAATAGGTAGGGACTGGAGAAATCCAGCGGGATGGGTACAGGGTGTCTTGGCTCGAGCACAAGTTTCACAGGCCAGGACGTATTCCTTACAGTCCTTTGCTATGGTTGGCCACCAAAAGCTCCTAGTTACAAGTCGGAGGGTATTGCCTATACCAGGGTGACCTGCAAGGACAGAATTATGGGACTCCTGAAGTACCCGTAGACGAAGTGGGGGAGCGACAAACAGTTTACGGTCAGGAGTGGTTTCAGGGGCCTGGTCTTGGGCATCACGGATTTGTGCTATCAAATCTATGGATACCGATTATACCACAATGCCCTTACCTAAAATAGGGACTGGTTCGATGTTTTCTGACTGAGAGGGACAGAAGCTACGGGAAAGTGCATCAGCTCGTGTTCTTGGTACCGGGCCGAAACGTCACCACGAAATCAAATCTGGAGAAGAACAATGCCCACCTAGCTTGCCTAGGATTGAGTCTCTTAGCAGATTCCAGATAGGTGAGGTTCTTGTGGTCTGTGAGAACTGTGACCTTATGTTTGGCGCCTTCGAGGAAGTGGCGCCATTCCTCGAAGGCCCATTTAATGGCCAACAGCTCACGATTACCAATATCATAGTTTGTCTCGGTGGGGGAAAATTTGCGGGAAAAGAAGCCACAAGGACGAAGTTGAGTGAGAGCACCTTGTGATAGCACCGCTCCCACTCCAACTTCTACAATAAACAGACGCATAAGGTCAGGCTGAACCAGAATCGGGTCTGAGGAAAAACATTCTTTTAATGTAGCGAAGGCATGGATCGCCTCTGGCTTCCAATTTACCACATCAGCCCCCTTTTTAGTCAAATCTGTGAGGGGTTTGGCAATCTTGGAAAAATAAATTTGCGATAGTAATTTGCAAACCCAAGGAAGCGCTTCAAGGCTTTCAGGGACTTGGGTTGCACCCACTCCTTAATCGGTTGTAGCTTAAAGGGATCCATGCGGAAGCCTTCTGCAGACAATATACAACCCAGGAAATTAACCTTATCAACAAAAAAAAACAACACATTTTTCATACTTAGCAAATAGGGAGTTCTCCCTGAGTCTCTGGAGTACAGTGCGGACATGTTTGACATGTGACTTAGCATCAGGAGAATAAATCAGGATGTCATCCAGATAGACCACCACATATTGACCACAGATATCCCTGAAAATGTCATTGACAAAGGCCTGAAAGACAGCCGGCGCATTACTTAACCCAAAAGGCATTACTAGGTACTCATAGTGTCCCTCTGGAGTGTTAAATGCAGTTTTCCACTCATCCCCTTCTCTGATGCGGATTAGGTTATATGCTCCCCTGAGATCCAGCTTTGTGAAGTACCGGGCTCCTGTGAGCTGGTTAAAGAGATCGGGGATGAGTGGCAGAGGGTACTGATTCTTTACGGTAATGGCATTAAGTTCACGGTAGTCAATACAAGGTCTAAGGCCACCATCTTTTTTCTCCACAAAAAAGAATCCAGCGCTGACTGGTGACCTGGATGGTCTGATGAACCCTCTCTGCAGACTGTCTGCTATATAATCTTTCATGGCCTGACGCTCCGGACCCGAAAGATTATACATTTTACCCTTGGGGAGTCGGGAATTGGGGACCAAATCTATGGGGCAGTCATATTCTCTGTGTGGAGGTCATTTTTCAGAGTCAGAAACAGAGAACACGTCAGCAAAATCCCTGAATGCATGAGGTATGAAGATAGGTTCAGCTCTAGTCAGATTAACAGATAACGACATACACGTCTCCTGACACTCAGGGCTCCAGCGCACAATCTCACCCTGGTGCCAGTCTATGACTGGGTTATGTTTGCGCAGCCATGGCATGCCCAATACCACTGCTGACATCAGATTCTCAAGAACAAAAAATGACACATTCTACATGCAGAGCACCAACAAGCATGGAGATCTCTGGAGTTACAAAAGTAACCACACCCTGAGTGAGAGGGGTATTATCAATAGCAGAGATTTTAATGGGAGAGTTCAGTCTCATTAAAGGCAAACCCAGCTCTCTTACTACATCAGAGTTTATGAAATTAGCCGCAGACCCACAATCAATAAAAGCCTGTAGCCACACCGCTTTTCCCTGGTGACACAATGAGACCGGTAACATTAACTTCATAGGGTCTGCAGGGAGTACCTGGGCACATGAGTGAGTATCCAGGCTCCCCATGATGGTCTCCCCAACGTGATCTGCTCCCTTGATGTCGACGGGACTCTGGACATGATGAGGAAGGTGCTGCAGAAGCTTGGACCTGGGTAGACTGGAGCTCTAGCACCTGCTGTGCAAGTCCTTGAACCAAGCCAGACAGGGTCAGCACCTGGTCCATCACAGCTTGGAGAGCATCCATTTTTTTTTGTCTGTTAGTGGGCCAGTGATAATGTAATGCCCGATAGGAGCCACAGACTCAGACTGGCTGTAAGGGGAATCTAGAGAAAAGCCACTCACAAAGCAGGACCCCAAGAACTCTGCAACCCTTTAACCCCTGTACAGGGATTTGGAATTACACAGAGCCCCAGAGATCGCTACCTGTGGTAGACTGTAGTCCGTGGTCGTCAGGCAGGGTCAAAATCCAGGAGATGCAAAACAGGAACAGAATCAGCAGGCAAGGGCGTAGTAAGGAGACAAAGCAGGGGTCAAATCCGGAACTGACAGCAAGGTACAAAAACGACAGGCAGGAGGGGAGTCAAACAACAAGCAAGGTCAGCGCACAGGAATCACAATACAAACAGCACATGAGCCAGGAGTACAGGACTATCTCTGGCAGTGGTCATGTGACAGGAGGGGGAATAAGAAGGGTGTGGTGTCTTCCCATAGGCTGCAGGTGAATGCTGGCCACTTCAGCCGGGAGACACACGCCACCTACAGTCAGCCAGCGGTACTGCAGGTTCCAGGGAAACCCAGCACAGTGGATGAGCAGAACCTGTGCTCCGCAGAACCTCGGGCACCGACTCCTCTCCCATCACCAGCATCATCCACGGTGGGAACATGGCGTCGCCTGGCGATCGTGGCAGAAGTCGCAGGAGCGGACTCCGGTGGGGACGTGACACTGTGCTTCGCAGAACCACGGGCACTGACTCTTCTCCCATCACCACCACTATCCATGGTGGGAACATGGCGTCGTCTGGCGATCGGAGCAGAAGTCGCAGGAGCGGACTCCGATGGGGACGTGACAAATAGGCACAACTTTCACCCGTAAGTCCCCAGACACACACCTCACAGACCAACATAGACAAACTATAGCTGGCATGGGTGCAAGGTTTCAACCAGCATAAATAGGAGGGAAGCAGATGTGATCGGTCTCCCCACAACATGTGATCAAAGGAGCACGCAGACTATCAGAAAGTAACCCTTGCTAGCCTGCATATGAATCAGCACACAGCAGGTCAATGCCTGAGTCTGCCTGTGTTGATCCCAGACACCAGAGAAACCATCAGGCGGAGTGTCAGAATCTGAAAACTAAAGAGAGCCCAATGTAGCCATGACAGTTGGCGAAATTTGCGTAAAACTCCGTGTGACACACACACACACACATTAGTATGACTCTGACAGTCACACGCACATTAGTATGACCCTGAAAGTCACACGCACATTAGTATGACCCTGACAGTCACACACACATTAGTATGACCCCGACAGTCACACACACATTAGTATGACCCTGACAGTCACACGCACATTAGTATGGCCCTGACAGTCACACACACATTAGTATGACCCTGACAGTCACACACACATTAGTATGACCCTGACAGTCACACACACATTAGTATGACTCTGACAGTCACACACACATTAGTATGACCCTGACAGTCACACACACATTAGTATGACTCTGACAGTCACACACACATTAGTATGACTCTGACAGTCACACACACATTAGTATGGCCCTGACAGTCACACACACATTAGTATGGCCCTGACAGTCACACGCACATTAGTATGACCCTGACAGTCACACGCACATTAGTATGACCCTGACAGTCACACACACATTAGTATGACCCTGACAGTCACACGCACATTAGTATGACCCTGAAAGTCACACGCACATTAGTATGACCCTGACAGTCACACACACATTAGTATGACCCTGACAGTCACACGCACATTAGTATGGCCCTGACAGTCACACACACATTAGTATGACCCTGACAGTCACACACACATTAGTATGACCCTGACAGTCACACGCACATTAGTATGACCCTGAAAGTCACACGCACATTAGTATGACCCTGACAGTCACACGCACATTAGTATGACCCTGACAGTCACACGCACATTAGTATGACCCCGACAGTCACACGCACATTAGTATGACCCTGAAAGTCACACGCACATTAGTATGACCCTGATAGTCACATGCACATTAGTATGACCCTGACAGTCACACGCACATTAGTATGACCCTGAAAGTCACACGCACATTAGTATGACCCTGACAGTCACACGCACATTAGTATGACCCTGACAGTCACACACACATTAGTATGACCCTGACAGTCACACACACATTAGTATGACCCCGACAGTCACACACACATTAGTATGACCCTGACAGTCACACGCACATTAGTATGGCCCTGACAGTCACACACACATTAGTATGACCCTGACAGTCACACGCACATTAGTATGACCCTGACAGTCACACGCACATTAGTATGACCCTGACAGTCACACGCACATTAGTATGACCCTGACAGTGACACGCACATTAGTATGACCCTGACAGTCACACGCACATTAGTATGGCCCTGACAGTCACACGCACATTAGTATGACCCTGACAGTCACACGCACATTAGTATGACCCTGAAAGTCACACACATATTAGTATGACCTTGACAGTCACACACATATTAGTATGACCCTGACAGTCACACGCACATTAGTATGACCCTGACAGTCACACGCACATTAGTATGACCCTGACAGTCACACACACATTAGTATGACCCTGACAGTCACACACACATTAGTAGGACCCTGACAGTCACACACACATTAGTATGACCCTGAAAGTCACACGCACATTAGTATGGCCCTGACAGTCACACACACATTAGTAGGACCCTGACAGTCACACACACATTAGTATGACCCTGACAGTCACACACACATATTAGTATGACCCTGACAGTCACACACACATTAGTATGACCCCGACAGTCACACACACATTAGTATGACCCTGACAGTCACACACATATTAGTATGACCCTGTCAGTCACACGCACATTAGTATGACCCTGACAGTCACACACACATTAGTATGACCCTGACAGTCACACGCACATTAGTATGACCCTGACAGTCACACGCACATTAGTATGACCCTGACAGTCACACGCACATTAGTATGACCCTGACAGTCACACACACACACACATTAGTATGACCCTGACAGTCACACACACATTAGTATGACTCTGACAGTCACACGCACATTAGTATGACCCTGACAGTCACACACACATTAGTATGACCCTGACAGTCACACGCACATTAGTATGACCCTGACAGTCACACGCACATTAGTATGACCCTGACAGTCACACGCACATTAGTATGACCCTGACAGTCACACACACATTAATATGACCCTGACAGTCACACACACATTAGTATGACCCTGACAGTCACACACACATTAGTATGACCCTGACAGTCACACGCACATTAGTATGACCCCGACAGTCACACACACATTAGTATGACCCTGACAGTCACACACACATTAGTATGACCCTGACAGTCACACACATATTAGTATGACCCTGACAGTCACACACACATTAGTATGACTCTGACAGTCACACACACATTAGTATGACCCTGACAGTCACACACATATTAGTATGACCCTGACAGTCACACACATATTAGTATGACTCTGACAGTCACACACACATTAGTATGACCCTGACAGTCACACACACATTAGTATGACCCTGACAGTCACACACATATTAGTATGACTCTGACAGTCACACACACATTAGTATGACCCTGACAGTCACACACACATTAGTATGACTCTGACAGTCACACACACATTAGTATGACCCTGACAGTCACACGCACATTAGTATGACCCTGACAGTCACACGCACATTAGTATGACCCTGACAGTCACACACACATTAGTATGACCCTGACAGTCACACACACATTAGTATGACCCTGACAGTCACACACACATTAGTATGACCCTGACAGTCACACGCACATTAGTATGACCCTGACAGTCACACGCACATTAGTATGACCCTGACAGTCACACGCACATTAGTATGACCCTGACAGTCACACACACATTAGTATGACCCTGACAGTCACACGCACATTAGTATGACCCTGACAGTCACACACACATTAGTATGACCCTGACAGTCACACACACATTAGTATGACCCCGACAGTCACACACATATTAGTATGACCCTGACAGTCACACGCACATTAGTATGACCCCGACAGTCACACACAGACACACACACACATTAGTATGACCCTGACAGTCACACGCACATTAGTATGACCCTGACAGTCACACACACATTAGTATGACCCTGACAGTCACACACACATTAGTATGACCCTGCCAGTCACACACACATTAGTATGACCCTGACAGTCACACACACATTAGTATGACCCCGACAGTCACACACACATTAGTATGACCCTGACAGTCACACGCACATTAGTATGACCCTGCCAGTCACACACACATTAGTATGACCCTGACAGTCACACACACATTAGTATGACCCCGACAGTCACACACATATTAGTATGACCCTGACAGTCACACGCACATTAGTATGACCCCGACAGTCACACACAGACACACACACACATTAGTATGACCCTGACAGTCACACGCACATTAGTATGACCCTGACAGTCACACACACATTAGTATGACCCTGACAGTCACACACACATTAGTATGACCCTGACAGTCACACGCACACTAGTATGACCCTGACAGTCACACACACATTAGTATGACCCTGACAGTCACACACACATTAGTATGACCCTGACAGTCACACACATATTAGTATGACCCTGACAGTCACACACACATTAGTATGACCCTGACAGTCACACACACATTAGTATGACCCTGACAGTCACACACACATTAGTATGACCCTGACAGTCACACGCACATTAGTATGACCCTGACAGTCACACACACATTAGTATGACCCTGACAGTCACACACACATTAGTATGACCCCGACAGTCACACACATATTAGTATGACCCTGACAGTCACACGCACATTAGTATGACCCCGACAGTCACACACAGACACACACACACATTAGTATGACCCTGACAGTCACACGCACATTAGTATGACCCTGACAGTCACACACACATTAGTATGACCCTGACAGTCACACACACATTAGTATGACCCTGCCAGTCACACACACATTAGTATGACCCTGACAGTCACACACACATTAGTATGACCCTGACAGTCACACACACATTAGTATGACCCTGACAGTCACACACACATTAGTATGACCCCAACAGTCACACACATATTAGTATGACCCTGACAGTCACACGCACATTAGTATGACCCTGACAGTCACACGCACATTAGTATGACCCTGACAGTCACACACACATTAGTATGACCCTGACAGTCACACACACATTAGTATGACCCTGACAGTCACACACACATTAGTATGACCCCGACAGTCACACACACATTAGTATGACCCGGACAGTCACACACACATTAGTATGACCCTGACAGTCACACACACATTAGTATGACCCTGACAGTCACACGCACATTAGTATGACCCTGACAGTCACACGCACATTAGTATGACCCTGACAGTCACACGCACATTAGTATGACCCTGACAGTCACACACACATTAATATGACCCTGACAGTCACACACACATTAGTATGACCCTGACAGTCACACACACATTAGTATGACCCTGACAGTCACACGCACATTAGTATGACCCTGACAGTCACACACACATTAGTATGACCCTGACAGTCACACGCACATTAGTATGACCCCGACAGTCACACACACATTAGTATGACCCTGACAGTCACACACACATTAGTATGACCCTGACAGTCACACACACATTAGTATGACCCTGACAGTCACACACACATTAGTATGACTCTGACAGTCACACACACATTAGTATGACCCTGACAGTCACACACACATTAGTATGACTCTGACAGTCACACACACATTAGTATGACCCTGACAGTCACACACACATTAGTATGACCCTGACAGTCACACACATATTAGTATGACCCTGACAGTCACACACATATTAGTATGACCCTGACAGTCACACACATATTAGTATGACCCTGACAGTCACACACACATTAGTATGACCCTGACAGTCACACACATATTAGTATGACCCTGACAGTCACACGCACACACACATTAGTATGACCCTGACAGTCACACGCACATTAGTATGACCCTTACAGTCACACACGCACATTAGTATGACCCTGACAGTCACACACACATTAGTATGACCCTGACAGTCACACACACACATTAGTATGACCCTGACAGTCACACACACATTAGTATGACCCTGACAGTCACACACATATTAGTATGACCCTGACAGTCACACGCACATTAGTATGACCCCGACAGTCACACACAGACACACACACACATTGGTATGACCCTGACAGTCACACACACACACACACACACACACACACACACACACACATTAGTATGACCCTGACAGTCACACACACACATTAGTATGACCCTGACAGTCACACACACACATTAGTATGACCCTGACAGTCACACACACACATTAGTATGACCCTGACAGTCACACACACATTAGTATGACCCTGACAGTCACACACACACATTAGTATGACCCTGACAGTCACACACACACACATTAGTATGACCCTGACAGTCAAACACACATTAGTATGACCCTGACAGTCACACGCACATTAGTATGACCCTGACAGTCACACACATATTAGTATGACCCTGACAGTCACACACACATTAGTATGACCCTGACAGTCACACACACATTAGTATGACCCTGACAGTCACACACACATTAGTATGACCCTGACAGTCACACGCACATTAGTATGACCCTGACAGTCACACGCACATTAGTATGACCCTGACAGTCACACACACATTAGTATGACCCTGACAGTCACACGCACATTAGTATGACCCTGACAGTCACACACACATTAGTATGACCCTGACAGTCACACGCACATTAGTATGACCCCGACAGTCACACACACACACACATTAGTATGACCCTGACAGTCACACGCACATTAGTATGACCCTGACAGTCACACACACATTAGTATGACCCTGACAGTCACATACACACATTAGTATGACCCTGACAGTCACACGCACATTAGTATGACCCTGACAGTCACACACACACACATTAGTATGACCCTGACAGTCACATACACACATTAGTATGACCCTGACAGTCACACGCACATTAGTATGACCCTGACAGTCACACACACATTAGTATGACCCTGACAGTCACACGCACATTAGTATGACCCTGACAGTCACACACACATTAGTATGACCCTGACAGTCACACACACATTAGTATGACCCTGACAGTCACACACACATTAGTATGACCCTGACAGTCACACGCACATTAGTATGACCCTGACAGTCACACACACATTAGTATGACCCTGACAGTCACACGCACATTAGTATGACCCTGACAGTCACACACACATTAGTATGACCCTGACAGTCACACACACATTAGTATGACCCTGACAGTCACACGCACATTAGTATGACCCTGACAGTCACACACACATTAGTATGACCCTGACAGTCACACACACATTAGTATGACCCTGACAGTCACACACACATTAGTATGACCCTGACAGTCACACACACATTAGTATGACCCTGACAGTCACACGCACATTAGTATGACCCTGACAGTCACACGCACATTAGTATGACCCTGACAGTCACACACACATTAGTATGACCCTGACAGACACACACACACACATTAGTATGACCCTGACAGACACACACACATTAGTATGACCCTGACAGTCACACACACATTAATATGACCCTGACAGTCACACACACATTAGTATGACCCTGACAGTCACACACACATTAGTATGACCCTGACAGTCACACACATATTAGTATGACCCTGACAGTCACACACACACATTAGTATGACCCTGACAGTCACACACACATTAGTATGACCCTGACAGTCACACACATATTAGTATGACCCTGACAGTCACACGCACATTAGTATGACCCTGACAGTCACACGCATATTAGTATGACCCTGACAGTCACACACACATTAGTATGGCCCTGACAGTCACAC
The DNA here is from genome assembly GCF_048569485.1 of Anomaloglossus baeobatrachus. Lineage (NCBI taxonomy): Eukaryota > Metazoa > Chordata > Amphibia > Anura > Aromobatidae > Anomaloglossus > Anomaloglossus baeobatrachus. Next base: position 1,927,685 of record NC_134364.1, on the reverse strand, counting down.
ACACACATTAGTATGACCCCGACAGTCACACGCACATTAGTATGACCCTGACAGTCACCCACATATTAGTATGACCCTGACAGTCACACAAACATTAGTATGACCCTGACAGTCACACGCACATTAGTATGACCCTGACAGTCACACACACATTAGTATGACCCTGACAGACACACACACACACATTAGTATGACCCTGACAGTCACACACATATTAGTATGACCCTGACAGTCACACACACACATTAGTACGACCCTGACAGTCACACGCACATTAGTATGACCCTGACAGTCACACGCACATTAGTATGACCCTGACAGTCACACACACATTAGTATGACCCTGACAGTCACACGCATATTAGTATGACCCTGACAGTCACACACACATTAGTATGACCCTGACAGTCACACGCACATTAGTATGACCCTGACAGTCACACACACATTAGTATGACCCTGACAGTCACACGCACATTAGTATGACCCTGACAGTCACACACACATTAGTATGACCCTGACAGACACACACATATTAGTATGACCCTGACAGTCACACATATTAGTATGACCCTGACAGTCACACACACATTAGTATGACCCTGACAGTCACACATACATTAGTATGACCCTGACAGTCACACACATATTAGTATGACCCTGACAGTCACACGCACATTAGTATGACCCTGACAGTCACACGCACATTAGTATGACCCTGACAGTCACACATACATTAGTATGACCCTGACAGTCACACACATATTAGTATGACCCTGACAGTCACACGCACAGTAGCATGCCAGTGTAACAAACCCCACGTACACCCTTCTCCATCACCAACCAGTTGAATACCTCTTAATAGGACAATGTTCCCCTCTCACCAGCACTTTTGGAACTTCTGAGAATCAGAGGTGTGAGGTTCAGACACATCCATTATCAGCGGCAAAATCGGAGCAGTAACCCTATGAAAATCCAGAAATATATCAAACAGGGGGAGAAGGGGGACAGAGGCACGGGGAGCAGCTGGGACAGAGGCACAGGGAGAAAAGGGGCAGGTGCATGGTGAGGAGCGAGGCAGGTTGACAGGGAGCCGTGGGGACAGAGGCACGGGGAGCAACAGGGTCAGAGGCATGGGGAGCACCGGGGACAGAGGCACGGGGAGTAACAGGGTCAGAGGCATGGGGAGCAGCGGGGACAGAGGCACGGGGAGCAACAGGGACAGAGACACGGGGAGCAACAGGGACAGATGTATGGGGAGCAACAGGGACAGATGCATGTGTCGCGGGCGGAGAGGGTTTCGGGGAACGCCGCTCGCCTGGGGGTTCGCTGGCACTCGGGACCGGTGCTTCTGCTCCTTGGTGGCTCGAGCATGGGGCCGGACCCGGGGGCTCGAGCAGCGCCTCCTCGCCCACGAGTGAAAAGGGAAGGTTTGCTGGTGGGATGTCGGTTGTGACGCCACCCATGGGGTTGTGGTGATGCTGGGCACCACCGCTGCTGGTGACGGGGGTTCCTGGGAGCAATGGCGGGGAGCAGCTGGGATGTTGGCCCCTCCGTGGGTAGGGGCTGTTGGTCCCGGGGCCCTGGTTGGGAGAGTGGATGTTGGTGGGTAGGGGATAGGCGCAGGTGCCGATGCAGGGAGGCAGCGCGGATGCGGGGAGAGCGTTACGGGGCAGCGCTGTGCCGGATGGCACTGGTGTACTCACTCAGGTAGTCAATAACAGAGTCTCTGGTAAAGCAAATGGCTGGATGGACGGGGCCCACAGTCGGCTGCGGCTTCTTCACTCTCCCCGGACGGGTTGGTGGCGGCTGTCTTTCCCTGCACCTGTGTGTGTTTGACCCCTATGGATTCCCACAGGTGGTCCGCTCCCCGGCTTGTACGTGTCGGGAGAGCCCGTTTTGCCCGCAGTCGCTGGCCCTTGGATCTGTGGCCATGACGGTGGCTCTTATCCGGACGGGTTGGGCTGTTTCCTTCTGACGGGACTTGGTTGGGAATGAACCCCTGAGGTCCAGACCGCAATCAGAGAATTTGACCGTTACGGCGGCTTCCGAGCCTAGTCGGGGTCTGAGTACCCTGCCTTGGTGCTTGGCTTCAATCTGCTCCCCGGTTCAGTACCAGCGGGCCACCGCCCGACCCCAGTCCTACGGTTCCGCAAACGTCCACTAACTCCTGCAGACGGCCACCACCGTCTGCCGACCTTGCTGTCGGTGCCTGGGCTCCAACCCAGACACACACAGTCTCTGCTTCCACTTCACTCCTCCACTCCTCTTCACTTCCAAAACTTAACTCCACTGTCTACTTTTCCCGCCTCCAGGTCTGTGAACTCCTCGGTGGGTGGGGCCAACCGCCTGGCTCCGCCCCACCTGGTGTGGACATCAGACCCTGGAGGGGGCAACAAGGGTTTTTGTTTGACGGGTGTTCCTGACCAGGGGAAGGGGTGTGTGTGTATGATGTTATTCTGTGACCTCTGGGGTCCAGGGCGTCACACATGGGGAGCAGCGGGGACAGAAACACGTGGAACAGCGGGGTCAGAGGCATGGGGAGCAGTGGGGACAGAGTTACGGGGAGCAACAAGCACAGAGGCACAGGGAGCAGCGGGGACAGAGGCAGGGGGAGCAGCTGGGACAGAGGCACGGGGAGCAGCTGGGACAGAGGCACGGGGAGCAGCTGGGACAGAGGCACGGGGAGCAGCTGGGACAGAGGCACGGGGAGCAACAGGGACAGAGGCACGGGGAACAGCGGGGACAGAGGCACGGGGAACAGCGGGGACAGAGGCACGGGGAGCAGCGGGGACAGAGGCACAGGGAGCAGCGGGGACAGAGGCACGGGGAGCAACGGGGACAGAGGCACGTGGAACAGCGGGGTCAGAGGCATGGGGAGCAGTGGGGACAGAGGTACGGGGAGCAACAGGGACAGAGGCACGGGGAGCAACAGGGACAGATGCATGGGGAGCAACAGGGACAGAGGCACGGGGAGCAACAGGGACAGATGCATGGGGAGCAACAGGGACAGAGGCACGGGGAGCAACAGGGACAGATGCATGGGGAGCAGCGGAGACAGAGGCACGTGGAACAGCGGGGTCAGAGGCATGGGGAGCAGCAGGGACAGAGGCACGGGGAGCAGCAGGGACAGAGGCACGGGGAGCAGCAGGGACAGAGGCACGGGGAGCAGCGGGGACAGAGGAACGGGGAGCAGCAGGGACAGAGGCACGGGGAGCAGCGGGGAGAGAGGCAGGGGGAGCAGCTGGGACAGAGGCACGGGGAGCAGCTGGGACAGAAGCACGTGGAGCAGCTGGGACAGAGGCACGGGGAGCAACAGGGACAGAGGCACGGGGAACAGCGGGGACAGAGGCACGGGGACAGAGGCACGTGGAGCAGCGGGGACAGAGGCACGGGGCGCAGTGAGGACAGAGGCAGGTGGAGCAGCGGGGACAGAGGCACGGGTGCAGCGGGGACAGAGGCACGGGGCACAGCGGGTCAGAGACACGGGGAGCTGCAGGGACAGAGGCACGGGGAGCAGCGGGGACAGAGGCACGGGGAGCAGCGGGGACAGAGGCACGGGGAGCAGCGGGGACAGAGGCACGGGGAGCAGCGGAGACAGATGCACGGGGAGCAGCGGGGACAGAGGCACGGGGAGCAGCGGGGACAGAGGCACGGGGAGCAGCGGGGACAGAGGCACGGGGAGCAGCGGGGACAGAGGCACGGGGAGCAGCGGGGACAGAGGCACGGGGAGCAGCAGGGACAGAGGCACGGGGAGCAGCGGGGAGAGAGGCAGGGGGAGCAGCTGGGACAGAGGCACGGGGAGCAGCTGGGACAGAAGCACGTGGAGCAGCTGGGACAGCGGCACAGGGAGCAACAGGGACAGAGGCACGGGGAACAGCGGGGACAGAGGCACGGGGAGCAACGGGGACAGAGGCACGTGGAGCAGCGGGGACAGAGGCACGGGTCGCAGTGAGGACAGAGGCAGGTGGAGCAGCGGGGACAGAGGCACGGGTGCAGCGGGGACAGAGGCACGGGGCACAGCGGGTCAGAGACACGGGGAGCTGCAGGGACAGAGGCACGGGGAGCAGCGGAGACAGAGGCACGGGGAGCAGCGGGGACAGAGGCACGGGGAGCAGCGGGGACAGAGGCACGGGGAGCAGCGGGTACAGAGGCACGGGGAGCAGCGGGGACAGAGGCACGGGGAGCAGCGGGGACAGAGGCACGGGGAGCAGCGGGGACAGAGGCACGGGGAGCAGCGGGGACAGAGGCACGGGGAGCAGCGGGGACAGAGGCACGGGGAGCAGCGGGGACAGAGGAACGGAGAGCAGCAGGGACAGAGGCACGGGGAGCAGCGGGGAGAGAGGCAGGGGGAGCAGCTGGGACAGAGGCACGGGGAGCAGCTGGGACAGAAGCACGTGGAGCAGCTGGGACAGAGGCACGGGGAGCAACAGGGACAGAGGCACGGGGAACAGCGGGGACAGAGGCACGGGGAGCAACGGGGACAGAGGCACGTGGAGCAGCGGGGACAGAGGCACGGGGCGCAGTGAGGACAGAGGCACGTGGAGCAGCGGGGACAGAGGCACGGGCGCAGCGGGGACAGAGGCACGGGGCACAGCGGGTCAGAGACATGGGGAGCTGCAGGGACAGAGGCACGGGGAGCAGCGGGGACAGAGGCACGGGGAGCAGCGGGGACAGAGGCACGGGGAGCAGCGGGGACAGAGGCACGGGGAGCAGCGGGGACAGAGGCACGGGGAGCAGCGGGGACAGAGGCACAGGGAGCAGCGGGGACAGAGGCACGGGGAGCAGCGGGGACAAAGGCACGGGGAGCAGCGGGGACAGAGGCATGGGGAGCAGCAGGGATAGAGACACGGGGAGCAGCAGGGACAGAGGCACGGGGAGCAGCAGGGACAGAGGCAAGGGGAGCAGCAGGGACAGAGGCATGGGGAGCAGCAGGGACAGAGGCACAGTGAGAAAAGGGGCAGGTGCATGGTGAAGAGCGAGGCAGGTTGACAGGGAGCCGCGGTGAAGAGAGGCACGGGGAGCAACAGGCACAGAGGCACGGGGAGCAGCGGGGACAGAGGCAGGGGGAGCAGCTGGGACAGAGGCACGGGGAGCAACAGGGACAGAGGCACGGGGAACAGCGGGGACAGAGGCACGGGGAACAGCGGGGACAGAGGCACGGGGAGCAACGGGGACAGAGGCACCGGGAGCAACGGGGACAGAGGCACGTGGAGCAGCGGGGACAGAGGCACGGGGCGCAGTGAGGACAGAGGCACGGGGCGCAGCGGGGACAGAGGCACGGGGAGCTGCAGGGACAGAGGCACGGGGAGCAGCGGGGACAGAGGCACGGGGAGCAGCGGGGACAGAGGCACGGGGAGCAGCGGGGACAGAGGCACGAGGAGCAGCGGGGACAGAGGCACGAGGAGCAGCGGGGACAGAGGCACGAGGAGCAGCGGGGACAGAGGCACGGGGAGCAGCAGGGACAGAGGCACGGGGAGCAGCGGGGACAGAGGCACGGGGAGCAGCGGGGACAGAGGCACGGGGAGCAGCGGGGACAGAGGCATGGGGAGCAGCGGGGACAGAGGAAGGGGGAGCAGCGGGGACAGAGGCATGGGGAGAAGCAGGGATAGAGGCACGGGGAGCAGCGGGGACAGAGCCACGGGGAGCAGCGGGGACAGAGGCACGGGGAGCAGCGGGGACAGAGGCACGGGGAGCAGCGGGGGCAGAGGCATGGGGAGCAGCGGGGACAGAGGCACGGGGAGCAGCGGGGACAGAGGCACGGGGAGCAGCGGGGGCAGAGGCACGGGGAGCAGCAGGGACAGAGGCACGGGGAGCAGCGGGGGCAGAGGCATGGGGAGCAGCGGGGACAGAGGCACGGGGAGCAGCGGGGACAGAGGCACGGGGAGCAGCGGGGACAGAGGCACGGGGAGCAGCAGGGACAGAGGCACGGGGAGCAGCAGGGACAGAGGCACGGGGAGCAGCGGGGACAGAGGCACGGGGAGCAGCGGGGACAGAGGCACGGGGAGCAGCGGGGACAGAGGCACGGGGAGCAGCGGGGACAGAGGCACGGGGAGCAGCGGAGACAGAGGCACGGGGAGCAGCGGGGGCAGAGGCACGGGGAGCAGCGGGGACAGAGGCACGGGGAGCAGCGGAGACAGAGGCACGGGGAGCAGCGGGGGCAGAGGCACGGGGAGCAGCGGGGGCAGAGGCACGGGGAGCAGCGGGGACAGAGGCACGGGGAGCAGCGGGGGCAGAGGCACGGGGAGCAGCGGGGGCAGAGGCACTTGCGGATGCAGACTCACCTCACATCACATTCCAGGGCTGCAGAGTCCACAGGGAAAGCGTCCAGAAATACTGAAAAGACCTGGAGATGATGGGACGTGTGTGACACAGGCTCAACTGCCAGCAAATAAATAGGAGGAGGAGGGCAAAACCGGGCAAGGGAGGGGCACTGCTAAGAAAGCCATCATGGGGTCACAATATCATAGGAGATAGGCAGCAGAAATATGACTGACTGCCTAAGGTGACCCCATCCACAGTACAGGGCACTGACTCTCCGGGGTGACCCCATCCACAGTACAGGGCACTGACTCTCCGGGGTGATCCATCCACAGTACAGGACACTGACTCTCCGGGGTGACCCCATCCACAGTACAGGGCACGGACCCTCCGGGGTGACCCCATCCACAGTACAGGACACTGACTCTCCGGGGTGACCCCATCCACAGTACAGGACACTGACCCTCCGGGGTGACCCATCCACAGTACAGGACACTGACCCTCCGGGGTGACCCCATCCACAGTACAGGACACTGACTCTCCGGGGTGACCCCATCCACAGTACAGGGCACGGACCCTCCGGGGTGACCCCATCCACAGTACAGGACACTGACTCTCCGGGGTGACCCCATCCACAGTACAGGACACTGACCCTCCGGGGTGACCCATCCACAGTACAGGACACTGACTCTCCGGGGTGACCCCATCCACAGTACAGGACACTGACTCTCCGGGGTGACCCCATACACAGTACAGGACACTGACCCTCCGGGGTGACCCCATCCACAGTACAGGGCACTGACCCTCCGGGGTGACCCCATCCACAGTACAGGGCACTGACTCTCCGGGGTGACCCCATACACAGTACAGGACACTGACCCTCCGGGGTGACCCCATCCACAGTACAGGACACTGACCCTCCGGGGTGACCCCATCCACAGTACAGGACACTGACTCTCCGGGGTGACCCCATCCACAGTACAGGACACTGACCCTCCGGGGTGACCCCATCCACAGTACAGGGCACTGACTCTCCGGGGTGACCCCATCCACAGTACAGGACACTGACTCTCCGGGGTGACCCCATCCACAGTACAGGACACTGACCCTCCGGGGTGACCCCATCCACAGTACAGGACACTGACCCTCCGGGGTGACCCCATCCACAGTACAGGGCACTGACCCTCCGGGGTGACCCCATCCACAGTACAGGACACTGACCCTCCGGGGTGACCCCATCCACAGTACAGGACACTGACCCTCCGGGGTGACCCCATCCACAGTACAGGACACTGACTCTCCGGGGTGACCCCATCCACAGTACAGGACACTGACTCTCCGGGGTGACCCCATCCACAGTACAGGACACTGACCCTCCGGGGTGACCCCATCCACAGTACAGGACACTGACCCTCCGGGGTGACCCCATCCACAGTACAGGGCACTGACCCTCCGGGGTGACCCCATCCACAGTACAGGACACTGACTCTCCGGGGTGATCCCATCCACAGTACAGGACACTGACTCTCCGGGGTGACCCCATCCACAGTACAGGACACTGACTCTCCGGGGTGACCCCATCCACAGTACAGGGCACTGACTCTCCGGGGTGACCCCATCCACAGTACAGGACACTGACCCTCCGGGGTGACCCCATCCACAGTACAGGGCACTGACTCTACGGGGTGACCCATCCACAGTACAGGACACTGACTCTCCGGGGTGACCCCATCCACAGTACAGGACACTGACTCTCCGGGGTGACCCCATCCACAGTACAGGGCACTGACTCTCCGGGGTGACCCCATCCACAGTACAGGACACTGACCCTCCGGGGTGACCCCATCCACAGTACAGGACACTGACTCTACGGGGTGACCCATCCACAGTACAGGACACTGACTCTCCGGGGTGACCCCATCCACAGTACAGGACACTGACCCTCCGGGGTCACCCATCCACAGTACAGGACACTGACTCTCCGGGGTGACCCCATCCACAGTACAGGACACTGACCCTCCGGGGTGACCCCATCCACAGTACAGGGCACTGACCCTCCGGGGTGACCCATCCACAGTACAGGACACTGACTCTCCGGGGTGACCCCATCCACAGTACAGGACACTGACCCTCCGGGGTGACCCCATCCACAGTACAGGACACTGACCCTCCGGGGTGACCCCATCCACAGTGCAGGACACTGACTCTCCGGGGTGACCCCATCCACAGTACAGGACACTGACCCTCCGGGGTGACCCCATCCACAGTACAGGGCACTGACTCTCCGGGGTGACCCCATCCACAGTACAGGACACTGACTCTCCGGGGTGACCCCATCCACAGTACAGGACACTGACTCTCCGGGGTGACCCCATCCACAGTACAGGACACTGACTCTCCGGGGTACTCCATCCACAGTACAGGGCACTGACCCTCCGGGGTGACCCCATCCACAGTACAGGACACTGACCCTCCGGGGTGACCCCATCCACAGTACAGGGCACTGACTCTCCGGGGTGACCCCATCCACAGTACAGGACACTGACCCTCCGGGGTGACCCCATCCACAGTGCAGGACACTGACTCTCCGGGGTGACCCCATCCACAGTACAGGACACTGACCCTCCGGGGTGACCCCATCCACAGTACAGGACACTGACCCTCCGGGGTGACCCCATCCACAGTACAGGACACTGACTCTCCGGGGTGACCCATCCACAGTACAGGACACTGACCCTCCGGGGTGACCCCATCCACAGTACAGGGCACTGACTCTCCGGGGTGACCCCATCCACAGTACAGGACACTGACCCTCCGGGGTGACCCCATCCACAGTACAGGACACTGACTCTCCGGGGTGACCCCATCCACAGTACAGGGCACTGACTCTCCGGGGTGACCCATCCACAGTACAGGGCACTGACTCTCCGGGGTGACCCCATCCACAGTACAGGACACTGACTCTCCGGGGTGACCCCATCCACAGTACAGGACACTGACCCTCCGGGGTGACCCCATCCACAGTACAGGACACTGACTCTCCGGGGTGACCCCATCCACAGTACAGGGCACTGACTCTCCGGGGTACTCCATCCACAGTACAGGACACTGACCCTCCGGGGTGACCCCATCCACAGTACAGGACACTGACCCTCCGGGGTGACCCCATCCACAGTACAGGGCACTGACTCTCCGGGGTGACCCCATCCACAGTACAGGACACTGACCCTCCGGGGTGACCCCATCCACAGTACAGGGCACTGACTCTCCGGGGTGACCCCATCCACAGTACAGGACACTGACCCTCCGGGGTGACACATCCACAGTACAGGACACTGACTCTCCGGGGTGACCCCATCCACAGTACAGGACACTGACTCTCCGGGGTGACCCCATCCACAGTACAGGACACTGACTCTCCGGGGTGACCCCATCCACAGTACAGGGCACTGACCCTCCGGGGTGACCCCATCCACAGTACAGGACACTGACTCTCCGGGGTGACCCCATCCACAGTACAGGACACTGACTCTCCGGGGTGACCCCATCCACAGTACAGGGCACTGACCCTCCGGGGTGACCCCATCCACAGTACAGGACACTGACCCTCCGGGGTGACCCCATCCACAGTACAGGGCACGGACCCTCCGGGGTGACCCCATCCACAGTACAGGACACTGACTCTCCGGGGTGACCCCATCCACAGTACAGGACACTGACCCTCCGGGGTGACCCCATCCACAGTACAGGACACTGACTCTCCGGGGTGACCCCATCCACAGTACAGGACACTGACCCTCCGGGGTGACCCCATCCACAGTACAGGGCACTGACCCTCCGGGGTGACCCCATCCACAGTACAGGACACTGACCCTCCGGGGTGACCCCATCCACAGTACAGGGCACGGACCCTCCGGGGTGACCCCATCCACAGTACAGGACACTGATTCTCCGGGGTGACCCATCCACAGTACAGGGCACTGACCCTCTGGGGTGACCCCATCCACAGTACAGGGCACGGACCCTCCGGGGTCTGTAGAGCGGATGCAGAGAGCTGGATATTTGGGACCTCTGAGGCTGCAGCTGTGAAGCAGAAATCAGCTGCTTAATGGTTAAGTGATGTTTGTGCTGTGAGGGGCCACAAGGGACAGAGCACTGACTCTCCGGGGTGACCCCATCCACAGTACAGGACACTGACCCTCCGGGGTGACCCCATCCACAGTACAGGACACTGACTCTCCGGGGTGACCCCATCCACAGTACAGGACACTGACCCTCCGGGGTGACCCCATCCACAGTACAGGACACTGACTCTCCGGGGTGACCCCATCCACAGTACAGGACACTGACCCTCCGGGGTGACCCCATCCACAGTACAGGGCACTGACCCTCCGGGGTGACCCCATCCACAGTACAGGACACTGACCCTCCGGGGTGACCCCATCCACAGTACAGGGCACGGACCCTCCGGGGTGACCCCATCCACAGTACAGGACACTGATTCTCCGGGGTGACCCATCCACAGTACAGGGCACTGACCCTCTGGGGTGACCCCATCCACAGTACAGGGCACGGACCCTCCGGGGTCTGTAGAGCGGATGCAGAGAGCTGGATATTTGGGACCTCTGAGGCTGCAGCTGTGAAGCAGAAATCAGCTGCTTAATGGTTAAGTGATGTTTGTGCTGTGAGGGGCCACAAGGGACAGAGCTGAGGACCCCGGACCCCTGAGAGGAGAATGAATTTGCTGCTGAGAGTTGAGTGAGGCCTGAGCATTGGTAACAGCTCTTATCCAGAAGACAATGGAGTGTGGGAGCCGAGGGACCTGCGCTGTCTTCAGAGCTCCGCCGTCACACCGACACCGCCAAACCACTCAATGATCAGCAAAAACTGACCCCGGCTGTACTGCTCAAGAGGGGTACGGGGTGACCCCAGCTGTACTGCTCAAGAGGGGTACGGGGTGACCCCAGCTGTACTGTATAAGAGGGGTACGGAGTGACCCCGGCTGTACTGCTCAAGAGGGGTACGGGGTGACCCCAGCTGTACTGCTCAAGAGGGGTACGGGGTGACCCCAGCTGTACTGCTCAAGAGGGGTACGGGGTGACCCCAGCTGTACTGCTCAAGAGGGGTACGGAGTGACCCCAGCTGTACTGCACAAGAGGGGTACGGGGTGACCCCAGCTGTACTGTACAAGAGGGGTACGGAGTGACCCCAGCTGTACTGCACAAGAGGGGTACGGGGTGACCCCAGCTGTACTGCTCAAGAGGGGTACGGGGTGACCCCAGCTGTACTGTACAAGAGGGGTACGGGGTGACCCCAGCTGTACTGTACAAGAGGGGTACGGGGTGACCACAGCTGTACTGTACAAGAGGGGTACGGAGTGACCCCAGCTGTACTGCACAAGAGGGGTACGGGGTGACCCCAGCTGTACTGCTCAAGAGGGGTACGGGGTGACCCCAGCTGTACTGTACAAGAGGGGTACAGGGTGACCCCAGCTGTACTGTACAAGAGGGGTACGGGGTGACCCCAGCTGTACTGTACAAGAGGGGTACGGGGTGACCCCAGCTGTACTGTACAAGAGGGGTACGGGGTGACCCCAGCTGTACTGTACAAGAGGGGTACGGGGTGACCCCAGCTGTACTGTACAAGAGGGGTACGGGGTGACCCCGACTGTACTGTACAAGAGGGGTACGGGGTGACCCCAGCTGTACTGTACAAGAGGAGTACGGGGCGACCCCGGCTGTACTGCTCAAGAGGGGTACGGGGTGACCCCGGCTGTACTGCACAAGACGGGTACGGGGTGACCCCGGTTGTACTGTGCAAGGGGGGTACGGGGTGACCCCGGCTGTACTGTGCAAGAGGGGTACGGGGTGACCCCGGCTGTACTGCACAAGACGGGTACGGGGTGACCCCGGTTGTACTGTGCAAGGGGGGTACGGGGTGACCCCGGCTGTACTGTGCAAGAGGGGTACGGGGTGACCCCGGCTGTACTGTACAAGAGGGGTACGGGGTGACCCCGGCTGTACTGTGCAAGGGGGATACGGGGTAACCCCAGCTGTACTGTACAAGAGGGGTACAGGGTGACCCCGGCTGTACTGGCTGTATTGTGCAAGAGTATGGGGTGACGCCACCTGTACTGTGCAAGGGGGTACAGGGGAGACATCGGCTGTACTGTGCAAGAGGGGTATGGGGCTGACCCAGACTATACTGTGAAAGGGGGATACAGCGGTGACCCAGACTGTACTATGAAAGGGGGGTACGGGGGTGATCCCGGCTGTACTGCACTGCTCCAGAGGGGGTACGGGGGTCAACTCGACTGTATTGTACTGCAAGGGGGCTTACGGTGATGAACTTACCTGTACCGCAGGGGGGTCTATGAGGGTGTCCCCGGCTATCCTGCACTGCAGACATTACACTTTCACAATATTAGAAAACATTGCAGAGATGCCGTGTTCCTCCCCCCCCCCCCCCAACACACCTGTAGACTGGGGGTGCAGACAGGTGGGACTGACAACATGTAACTAAAGCCACCAGTTCCTGCAGGTGGAGAGTGAAGCACATCCTGCAGTCACAGAGCACAGAGCAGCCGGCTGTCAGCACCGAGCCGCCTCGGGGGGAGTCACTGACAGATCCAGGGGTCAGCAGGATGAAGCCTGGTACCATTGATGAGGTCAGACGTCCTGCACCCACAATTCAGCATTATTTGTGCCTTTCTGGCAACTCCTCAGAAAACATCAGCTGCCATGGGGAAGGCCTGAGGCTATCGGCTGCCAGTGTCAGGGAGCTGCTGCCAAACCACAAGTTGGGGAGGAATCGGACCCCGTTTGCCCCAATAAATCTAACATTCTGGAAGGCAAGCAACTCAAGCTCTCTAGCTCGAGTCCGGCTTCACATACTCTTATAGCAGCACCCCAAAAACTGACACCCCTCACACACCAAGATCGTATATAGGCAACAGATCAGTTCTGTGGGGCTAGAAACTGTGCAGATCAGTGTGCAGCACATTTCCTCCACCACAGAGCGGTGTAAGGCACCTTTCCTCCCCCGCAGACACCAGTGTGAGGCACCTTTCCTCCTCCGCAGACCAGTGTGCGGATGTTTTCTTCCCCGCAAACCAGTGTGCAGCACCTTTCCTCCCCACAGACCAGTGTGCCGCACCTTTCCTCCCCACAGACCAGTGTGCAGCACCTTTCCTCCCCACAGACCAGTGTGCAGCACCTTTCCTCCCCACAGACCAGTGTGCAGCACCTTTCCTCCCCACAGACCAGTGTGCAGCACCTTTCCTCCCCACAGACCAGTGTGCAGCACCTTTCCTCCCCACAGACCAGTGTGCAGCACCTTTCCTCCCCACAGACCAGTGTGCGGCACCTTTCCTCCCTACAGACCAGTGTGCCGCACCTTTCCTCCCCACAGACCAGTGTGCAGCACCTTTCCTCCCCACAGACCAGTGTGCAGCACCTTTCCTCCCCACAGACCAGTGTGCCGCACCTTTCCTCCCCACAGACCAGTGTGCAGCACCTTTCCTCCCCACAGACCAGTGTGCAGCACCTTTCCTCCCCACAGACCAGTGTGCAGCACCTTTCCTCCCCACAGACCAGTGTGCAGCACCTTTCCTCCCCACAGACCAGTGTGCAGCACCTTTCCTCCCCACAGACCAGTGTGCAGCACCTTTCCTCCCCACAGACCAGTGTGCGGCACCTTTCCTCCCCACAGACCAGTGTGCGGCACCTTTCCTCCCCACAGACCAGTGTGCAGCACCTTTCCTCCCCACAGACCAGTGTGCAGCACCTTTCCTCCCCCGCAGACACCAGTGTGCGGCACCTTTCCTCCCCACAGACCAGTGTGCAGCACCTTTCCTCCCCACAGACCAGTGTGCAGCACCTTTCCTCCCCACAGACCAGTGTGCAGCACCTTTCCTCCCCACAGACCAGTGTGCAGCACCTTTCCTCCCCACAGACCAGTGTGCAGCACCTTTCCTCCCCACAGACCAGTGTGCAGCACCTTTCCTCCCCACAGACCAGTGTGCAGCACCTTTCCTCCCCACAGACCAGTGTGCAGCACCTTTCCTCCCCACAGACCAGTGTGCAGCACCTTTCCTCCCTACAGACCAGTGTGCAGCACCTTTCCTCCCTACAGACCAGTGTGCAGCACCTTTCCTCCCCACAGACCAGTGTGCGGCACCTTTCCTCCCCACAGACCAGTGTGCGGCACCTTTCCTCCCCACAGACCAGTGTGCGGCACCTTTCCTCCCCACAGACCAGTGTGCAGCACCTTTCCTCCCCACAGACCAGTGTGCCGCACCTTTCCTCCCCACAGACCAGTGTGCAGCACCTTTCCTCCCCACAGACCAGTGTGCCGCACCTTTCCTCCCCACAGACCAGTGTGCAGCACCTTTCCTCCCCACAGACCAGTGTGCAGCACCTTTCCTCCCCACAGACCAGTGTGCAGCACCTTTCCTCCCCACAGACCAGTGTGCAGCACCTTTCCTCCCCACAGACCAGTGTGCAGCACCTTTCCTCCCCACAGACCAGTGTGCAGCACCTTTCCTCCCCACAGACCAGTGTGCAGCACCTTTCCTCCCCACAGACCAGTGTGCAGCACCTTTCCTCCCCACAGACCAGTGTGCAGCACCTTTCCTCCCCACAGACCAGTGTGCAGCACCTTTCCTCCCTACAGACCAGTGTGCAGCACCTTTCCTCCCTACAGACCAGTGTGCAGCACCTTTCCTCCCCACAGACCAGTGTGCGGCACCTTTCCTCCCCACAGACCAGTGTGCGGCACCTTTCCTCCCCACAGACCAGTGTGCGGCACCTTTCCTCCCCACAGACCAGTGTGCAGCACCTTTCCTCCCCACAGACCAGTGTGCCGCACCTTTCCTCCCCACAGACCAGTGTGCAGCACCTTTCCTCCCCACAGACCAGTGTGCCGCACCTTTCCTCCCCACAGACCAGTGTGCCGCACCTTTTGCTCCCCACAGACCAGTGTGCAGCACCTTTCCTCCCCACAGACCAGTGTGCAGCACCTTTCCTCCCCACAGACCAGTGTGCCGCACCTTTCCTCCCCACAGACCAGTGTGCCACACCTTTCCTCCCCACAGACCAGTGTGCAGCACCTTTCCTCCCCACAGACCAGTGTGCAGCACCTTTCCTCCCCACAGACCAGTGTGCGGCACCTTTCCTCCCCACAGACCAGTGTGCGGCACCTTTCCTCCCTACAGACCAGTGTGCGGCACCTTTCCTCCCCACAGACCAGTGTGCAGCACCTTTCCTCCCCACAGACCAGTGTGCAGCACCTTTCCTCCCCACAGACCAGTGTGCCGCACCTTTCCTCCCCACAGACCAGTGTGCAGCACCTTTCCTCCCTACAGACCAGTGTGCAGCACTTTTCCTCCCTACAGACCAGTGTGCAGCACCTTTCCTCCCCACAGACCAGTGTGCAGCACCTTTCCTCCCTACAGACCAGTGTGCAGCACCTTTCCTCCCCACAGACCAGTGTGCAGCACCTTTCCTCCCCACAGACCAGTGTGCAGCACCTTTCCTCCCCACAGACCAATGTGCGGCACCTTTCCAAATTTAAAATTGTTATTGAATTTTCATAAGCATACAGTAAAAGAGCATGGGACCATGTACTGATAGATAGATTTCATCAAACATCTGGACAAAATTAAACTGTTATAGGAGTCATAATGGATTATAGGTCATTACGGTAACACATGGATCCTCATTTTAAACCGTAGAAACCAGTAACACAGGGAGGAAAGACAGGGGAGAGTAGCAGTCATGAGATGTAGGAAAGATAGCGTAAGTCGGAGAGAAAGGAGGAAAAATAGAAAGTAGAGCGCGGTGACCGAGGCTAAGACACTGTCCGCTGGACCAAGGCCATTCGAAAAGATGATGTGTGTCGTCTGAAGAAGAGAGGGGGCCAGGGTGCTTGTTCCTCAGGAGTTACATTAGATCCAAGAATTTTTTACTAGACAGAAAAGATTCCCACTGGGACCATTTGGTGGCTGTCTCCACTGTCTGCCCGCGTGACTGGGCCATCACCACCTCCATACGGTGGATCACATTAACCTCCATTACCCACTCTTCCAACGAAGGGGGAGCAGAGTCCTTCCATCGTCGTGGGATCACTGTCTTGGCTGCCTGGAGAAGATGGCCTAGGATAGAATTTTTATAGACCTTTTCGGATACATTGAAGATGTACAGTAATACCGCCTCTGGGCGACTCGGGACCGCAACCCCGGTAACCTCATGAATGGCCGCCAGTATTTTATTCCAAAAGGCCGACAAGCTCTGGCAGTACCACCAGATATGCGCCATAGTGCCCCCCTGCGCTCCACAGCGCCAGCACGTGTCAGGAATTTCGGGAAACCATGCATGAAGAGATGCTGGGACCCTATACCATCTAGAAAGTATTTTATAGCTGGTTTCTTGCATCCTGGTGGCCACCACGGACCTGTGGGTCAAACGGAAACAGCGTTTCCACTGATTCTCAGGGAAAGTCTGGCCGAGCTCCGCCTCCCATGCCGCACAGAAGCGGGGGGGAGACGTCTCCGCCGCGTTCGTCATACATTTGTACACCTTTGAGATTGCATGGCGTGCATCAGAGGACCCACTACAAAGGTTTTCAAAAGGCGTTTGGGGCAAGTGGTGGGCTCTGTCAATGTCCTGGGAGGTTATGAAATGTTTGAGCTGGGCATATTCAAAGTGGAACCGCAGTTTGAAGTTGCGGTTCTCTATAATCTCCCGGAGCGGAAGGAGGGATCCTCCCGAAGCTACCTGGTTTAATCTCAGGGGGTTTAGCTTCGTGCGTCCCAGAAAGTTGTTAGACGACGCTCCCGGTAGAAACTCCGGGTTGTCAGTTAGTGGCATAAGGGGTCCCCTAGGCTGGATCATGAGGTTGCGTGATGATATAGAGTGTATCGTTCGTAGTGTTTGTTTGGTACTATAGGACATCTCAATTTTATGCTTGGTGAGGAGGGGCCAGGTCCACGGCAAGGTCGATGTCGATAAAGGGCACAGATCCTGTGCCAGGCAGACCCAGAGCTTAGACCTAGAGCAGTGCAAAAGGTCCAAGACCCTGGCATAAGCGGCTGCCATATAATATCGCCTACAATCGGGCAGACCTGCTCCCCCCGCATTTTTGGTCCTGGTTAAGACGCTGCATCTCAAGCGAGCACGTTTTTTGGACCAGACAAATTGGTTAAGTATGCGTTGTATCTTGGCCCAATATGTTGCCGGGATATATACCGGAACCGTCTGGACCAGGTACAATAATCGCGGCAGGGCGGTCATCCTGAGAGCGCCAATCCTGCCAAACCACGAAAGAGTGCCTTTTTGCCATGAGGCTAGGTCTCCCTCGAGTCTTGACAGAAAAGTTTGATAGTTTAATTGAAAGAGCCTATTCAGGTCGGAGGGAATCTTTATGCCCAGGTATTCAATGCTACCATGGGATGGCCATTTAAAGGGAAAGCTTGGTTTTAGGGCGTTTACCATTGTGTGGGGCAGAGAGATATTCAGTGCCTCCGACTTGTCAAAATTGATTTTGAAGTTGGACCATTTACTAAAGCGGTTTAGCTCCACTAGCAGGGACGGGAGGGATGTAAGAGGGTTACATAAATAAATAAGGAGATCATCGGCAAACGCGGCACATTTATGTTCCCGGTTGGCAACCCGAATGCCCTGAATATCCGGGTTAGCCCTAATGGCCGACAGTAAGTGTTCCATTACTAATACGTATAATAAAGGTGATAGGGGGCATCCTTGCCGGGTCCCATTCCGGATGGGGAAGGGCCTCGACAGAGTGCCATTAATCTTAATGTATGCAGTCGGAGAGTGATATAAAGCCATAATCTTAGAGGAGCAAATGGGTCCCAGGCCCATATGCTCCAATGTCTGTGAGAGTGACTGCCATGAGACTCTGTCGAAGGCCTTCTCAGCATCCAAAGATAACAACATCAAGGAGAGTTTTTTAGTGTGCGCATGTTGGATTAGGTCTAAGGTCTTTATAGTATTGTCCCTAGCTTCTCTGCCCTGGACAAACCCGACCTGGTCTGGATGGATCAGGTCAGGAAGCAAAGGGCCCAGTCTATTTGCCAAAAGCTTGGCATAGATTTTTAAATCTACATTAAGGAGTGATATCGGTCTGAAACTGCTACATATTGTGGGGTCCTTTCCGGCCTTACGAATCAGAGAAATATGGGCCGTGGTTGAATGGGGCGGGAAAGGGACCGAGTCCGAGATTGAGTTGAAAGAGAGGAGCATTAAGGGTGCTAACTGTTCCGAGAAGGCTTTATAAAATTTAGCGGGGAATCCGTCAGGTCCAGGACTCTTATTACCCGGTGTATCACGGATCACCATCAACAATTCATTCAATAAAAATGGACTTTCCAGGTCCTCAATTGTGGAGCTACCAAGACGCTTAAAGGGTGAGGGCATTGAGGGGCACTCGGCACTCGACTCAGAGGGTTCGACAGGTAAATTATATAGCTTGGAATAATAGTCATGAAACGTGTTGGAGATGTCGGGGGTGGCGTAGAGTAGTTCGTCACGTGAGTTCTTGATGCAAGGTATAAGGGTGTGGGCTCTTCCCTCTCTCAACGCATTGGCCAGTAACCTGCCCGGTTTATCTCCAAACTCATAAAACCTCCCTTTCCCTACCTGTATCAGGCGCTTATATGAGGAATCCAACAACTTTTTGACCTCCATCCTGGCCTGTAAAAGGGCCTGTAGGTTCGCGGCCGATAGTGCTCGTTTGTGGATCAGCTCACGTTCAGAGACCCTACGAAGGGCTGTTACTATATCCTGGGCCCGTTCTTTTTTGATTCGGGACCCATGCTTAATAAAAATACCTCGTATGACACATTTCAATGCTTCCCACTTATAAGTGGGGGCTGTGTCATCAGTTAAGTGGTCTGTTACGAACCCCGTGATAGAGGTCTGAACGTCGGAAACACAGAGCTCATCCAACAGCAACGACTCATTAAGCCGCCACGAACCCCTGGGGGTCGAGAGGGAAGGTATCTCAATTGTGCAATAGACCGGAGCATGGTCCGACCATAGTATGTTGTCCATCCCAGTGTGTCGAATCCAGGGGAGAGCGTTATGTTGTAAAAGTATATAGTCTATGCGACTGTATGAGTCTTGAGTGTGGGAATAGAAACTATAATCTCTGTCGGACGGGTGTTTCAGTCTCCAGGTGTCGAACAGTTGAATACGCAATAGAGCTTTTTTAATACGTTTGATTGTGCTGTAAGCAATGTTAGATTTCCCCCTGGAGTTGTCCAATGTGGGGTCGAGGGTGACATTGAGGTCGCCACATAGAACCACTGTACCCTGTATCAGAGGGACCGCAACGTCTACCAGGCGGGTGACAAAGCTATCTTGCTTTTGGTTTGGGGCATATGCGTTAATGACTGTGAGTGTTTGATCCCCTACCTTCAGCGAGAGGATGATGTACCGTCCAAGACTATCAGTCGTACATTTTAGGATTTGATGTGGGAGGGATTTATGGATGGCTATCGCCACCCCTTTAGATCGGGAATCCGGGTTGTCTGAGGACACCCATGTCTGATAATACTTATTTTTGAAAATGGGGGCATGCCCTTGTTTGAAGTGGGTCTCCTGGAAACACACCATGCTCACCTTCTGTTTATGGAAGTGGTACAGGATCTGTGTTCGTTTCTCCGGAACATTGAGGCCCCTGGCGTTAAAAGAGGCAATAGTCAGGTCCGCCATCTATAAGAGAGTGTGACATTAAAGATACATGAGAGAGGGGATCGAACACGATCAGCCCGGCCGCCAAGAGAGAAAGGAGGGAGAGGGTTGAAAGAAGTAGAGTATAGCGAAGAAGAAGACAAAGAGAACATCAGAGCACAAAACCTTGTATAATAAACTAGATTCGAACAAACGTTCCTAGGGAACATATCCGCCTTTGCTTGGCAGGACAGGGGATCCCCACCTATTTGGGGAAAAAGGATGTCAGACATAGCAAAGCAAAACAGAACTCCGGATATACTAAAAATATTAAAGATAACCATAAGCACCGGCTAAGGTATTGATGGCTAATGTAATACGGGCAATGAATAGGTTTAAACGCAGCAGATGAAAGTCACTTAGTTGTAAATAACTGTAAATAACTGTGTATAGAATAAGTCATAAAGGCGTACACGGCCTCAGGGCTTCTCTATGTCGGGTATCGAGAGCGTCCTGCCCCACGGCCCCGTTCTCCTCTTGGAGGCAGGCCCCTATTGGGCCCCGGGAATAGGGTTGGTTTGGTGGAAGTGATCCTTTCCCTAGGGGTCCAGGTCTGAAGCAGAGTAGTCGGCCAGGCCGCTATAGGGATTGTAGGTAGGCCCAGGCTCCTGATGAACGCCGGGAGGTCCTCCGGGGAGCGCAGGACCCGCCATTGAGAGTCTTTTTGCACCGCCAAGGAGAATGGGAACCCCCACCGGAACGGAAGTCCCTTTTCTTTCAAAACATCCAGAAGGGGCTTCAAAGTGGCACGTTGGGCTAGAGTGTGCCTGGAGAGATCTGGCATTATGCGGATGGCAGATCCATTGTATGACAAGTTTGGTTTCTTCCTGGCTGCCTGTAGAATAGCCTCCTTTGCTGCAAAGAAATGCACCCTACAGACCACATCTCTTGGGCGGGGATCATCCGGATCTGGGGGACGTAGAGCCCTATGTGCTCTATCGAGCTCTAGAGGGGCACCCGGCGGTTTCTTTAACAAGTTATTAAAAATGGAACGGAGGACGCCGGGGATGTCCGGAGCAGCTATAGACTCAGGAAGGCCTCTGATTCTTAAATTGTTCCTTCTATTTCTGTTCTCCTGATCATCAACGTGTTGTTGAAGGGCAAATAGCTGCTTAGACTGATTTTGTACTGTCTCTTGGATAGATTGTATGGAGACTTGTGAATTCGATTGCTGCTCAGTGAGGGTATCAACCCTATGGGTGAGTGAGGAAAGATCAGATCGCAGCTGGATAAATTCTTGCTTACATTCCGCCACCACTTGATTAGCCAGTGCTGCAATATCATTCTTGGTGGGGATCGCTTGCAGCAGTGATCGCAGGTCTGCCAAGGACGCCGGGCGGTCCTCACTTGTCGAGGCTGCAGCGTAGGATATATTGGGGTATGCACTGAAAGAGTCCTGCACAACTGGACCGTAGATCATTTGCTGTGTACTTTGGGGATTAGTTATGCCGCTCCATGATGGTGACACGGTTACAAGACGAAGTGGGGCTACCCCTGATACCATGGGCCCTTTATTCATGGGCATCAGTACACCCCCTTCCGGAACCCCGTCTGTGTCCCCCAGGCTCTCAGCCCAGGAGGATCCTGTGCACCAACTATTGGGTGAGGTGGGGGGTATTTCCATCTGGGGCGTCCCCCAGAACTCGGTGGCCGTCTCCCTGGATTCATGCAGTCCCCCTCCAGTCACTGGACCCCCCAGAGGTTGTGTGTCCCTTGGCCAGGAAGTGTGGCTTGTGTTGTTGTTGCCACTACTGATATGGGCCCTCGTCAGCAGGTCCCCCCTCCAGCCCTGCACTGGGGGCCTGTGATCAGGCAGTCTGTTAGGGGTATCTGCTGCTCCTGTCTGGGCCTCAGCCGCTCTGCGTGGAGCCTGCTCTCCCTGAGTCTGAGGCTGGAGCGGTGACTCATCCCCTAAGCCTGACCTCGCGTGCAATCCACGGCCGCACGCCGATATCTCCCTGATCCCGCCGACACCAGCTGCGGGTGGGCTGCGAGGACTCACCGCTCCCATCGGCGATGCAGCGGCGCGTGAGGCAGGCGAGGCCGCGGCTGCGAGTGTCCCGTCTTCCAGCACCGGACCCTTGGGCTGCGGTTCAGGTAGGTGAGCGCCATCTTGGAATGGCGTCTGCAGCTTCACTAGTTCCCCCGCCGCAGGGCTTTGTATCTTGCTCACCGCTGCTGTGGGTCTCCCGGTGGGCCCTCTCGCATCATGGGGGATCTCAGCTGTGTCACCCTTCTCTCGGGTCCCCGAAGTTGCTGTATCCTCAGGCATCCGGACAGGGGCAGGATCCATTGCAGATTCTGCAGGCCGCAATTCCTGCTCCGGCTGCGAGGTTGCCCCCGATTCTTTGGAGCGGGTAAAGTAGGCTCCAATATTATTCAGGGGAGCAGGTGGCCGTCCTGGGGTGCAGGGCTTGCCCTTCTTGGCCGATGATTTGCCCATTTTATGTATAATAGCCGGCGTTATGGAGGATTATAAGCAGGAGCTCCAGAGAAACACGTCTTTACCCGGCCATGTCCAGCTCCGCCCCCCGTGCGGCACCTTTCCTCCCCCGCAGACCAGTGTGAGGCACCTTTCCTCCCCCGCAGACCAGTTTGAGGCACTGTTCCTCCCCCGCAGACCAGTATGCGGTACTGTTCCTCTACTGTAGACCAGAATACAGCACCTTGCTGCCCCTGCGGACCAGCATGCAGTTGCTGAAGGTCCATATGGAGAAGGAAAGTACATGGCCTGTTCTTAGACATTCTTACATCCCACTCCACCTCACACACAGCCGTCTCTGCTGCATTCCTCAGAATCATTAGCTGCACTTATTGCTTTCATCGCATACTAATTATTATTTGCTAATAACAGCACAAGAGCCTGAACCGCGGTGATAAGATCACAGGATGTAATCTGGTTGGAAAATCTCCCGAGCACAGGACACAAGTCGCTGACTGCGGAGGCCCTGTGCCTGCTTTGCTGGGGGGACACTGCAGAGTTATACAAGGGGACATAACAGGAGGAACTCCAAGGACCCCAATGATCACGGCTTCTCACACTTAGGCACCAGACCTTCCACTGTCATAAATACAAGGGTTCCAGTCACAGAATTGCCATCTGTACCCGACGACCCTGCGGTGATGTGGAGCCGCCGGCACGCCATCAGAGACATAGATAATACTGTTAGATCAGATTTATTGGAAGGGATTTATAAAGTCCTACCATCACGTTTCCCGCTGCCTCTGGATTGGTTCAGATATTTCTGGTGGATTCAGCGCCGGGGGTTCCACTTCCAAATGTTTATGTCTGGCAGGAAGGGGCTAACTTTGGGATTTTGATTCTTTTATTATATTTCTGTTTCCTTGTTTTTTTGCGGTTAAATGTTTATACAATGGTGCACAGATTCCTCAATTGCTTTCACTTTCTGTTTATCCTGATACTAATTCTGCAAATGCAGAACCTTAGAAATTCCATCTGCGCTCATCCATTTCATTCATATTATCTTTCCTGAACAGTATGATGGCCGCGCGCTGCATATGTGTCGCCCAGGGTTATGGGGTACTTGGTCCCGGGGTACTCGGGCCCGGGCGATGTATAACTGGGGAATGTCACTTTGGTGGCCGTTGCCCGGTTCCGTGCCCTGGGTGCTTTTTGAAAAAGGGGAATATTTACAAGGGAATTAAATAAGAGTTTATCACGTGACACCATTTGCGGGTTGCGGCTATGTAGATGGAGCCGCCGCTGCACAGTCTCTCACTACTGGGGCTGGTGTTAATGGCAGCCTGGATGTTAGGCCCTCCGCAAGCAGGGCCGGGCCCCAGAGAATAGGTGTTGTAGATGGGTATTGAAAGAAGGTAGGCCACACAAGGGGTTGCAGTGTAACTGGTTCCTTTACTCACAGTGAGATGTAAACTAGTCACCCGAGGAAGACTGGTGGTGACAGCAGGTCCCCTTAGTTCCAGTGCCGGTTTAGTGACCTGGTGGTTTCTTTCCCTTGCACCTTTCTTTGACTGGTGGGTCCCTGTGGCTTGGAGCGGCTGGGAGTCCCCCCTCTTGGTAGCCTTTTACAGCAGTCTGTATGACGGTAGCGTGAACCCTGTGGGGTCGCAGTCTCTGGTCCTGTTCCCCGTTTCTCCCGTTGCTGTGTCCCGAACATCAAGATCAGTGAGGTCCTTGATGATCCCCTCACTGTGCAGATTTTATAAGGTCTGCTTGGAGCATTTGCCTGACCTAGGATTCTGTACCCAGTCGGTGCTGTGGTTCTGGGAGTACTTCACCGGCAACCAAGCGCCTGGGCCCTCAGGTCACTGTCACACTCCTGTCAGTGCGTCTGCTTGCTTCCTCTCTCTATCATCGACTCCTGACGACTACTGTCTCTGACTGTCCACTGTCTGCCCCTGCCACCTGGTCGTCTAGTGAACTGGATTGGCTCCACCTCTAGGTGGCCATCCATTGGTCCAACCCTAGACTGGTACCATTCTATGGGGGAATTGGGGAAAAACAGGCATTATCTGGAATGTTTGTGTTGTTACCGGCACTGGTCTTCCGGGTTCTTCCTGGGGGGTAGGTCCTGCATCCTGGTGGGGATGCAGTACCTTGTAGCTCCCTGATGACCTCAGGGGCGCTACAATCCCCCTTGGTTAATTCAAGCACATCTTCAAGCTGCAACGTGAAACAGGTTGACACTTTTTATTTTACACACTTTAAACAAAGTCTTCCCACGCAGGGGAGGTTCTGACGTTAACGTTTCACACCGGGAGTACCCCTCTCCATTCACCCACCACTCAGAGGTCCTGGTCCCAAAACCGTCTTGGAGGCAGGTCACCAGTTTTTCTGGTGACAGGGTCTCGGACGCCTCTGCCGCAGACCTTTCCTGCACCCGACCTCTCCTTGGTGGCAGTGTTAAACAGGGTCCACTGGTTGTACTCTGGTGTTGCACGACTGGTACAACTATTTACAAGTTAAAGTTTTAGGCTGCTGCCAGTCCTGCAGCCTGGGGTCCATTTTTATCAACTTTAGTAAAACAGGTTAAAGCAACATTTTTCACTTCTTACTGTCTATATTTAACTATTATTTACATTTCAACATTTATTGTATTTTCTGTACCTGAGCGGAGGTTGACCTAGGTTGCTACGGGTGGACCTACGTAACTCTGGATCATGTGAAACTGACACCTAGTCGAACAGGTACACCTATGCACTCACAATGGTGGAACATTACTACAGATTCTTAGTGGTTGTTCAAGTCAAGGACTTAACAGCAAACAATGCAGCAAAAATGTTTCAAGCATTAATCAAATCGTCATTGAATTTGCTGAAGACTCCCAAAAGAGGAAAGAAACCAGTGGCCAGAAAAGCTACCTGACCTAGTGGATATATACAATAACATCCCAGTAAGTTCAACAAACTGTACGCCAGCATATCTCATGAGAGCGAGACCTGAAAGATTACCAGTTGATCTTGAAATGGAAGTTGTCATGCCAGAACTGGATTCATCAGAAACTGATTGGAATTCTAACCGTCAAGCGCAGTACAAAAAAAATACAAGAATGCGTTGAAAAAAGCTTGAACCAAAGTCAGGAAAAACAAGAAAAGGACTATAACAAGAATGCAAAAGCTATTCCTTTATCACCTGGAGAAATAGTTCTGAAAAGGAAGAGAAGAGTTCTCTGCTACATGATAGGATTCTATAAAAAAAACAAAAAACAAAAAAACACGGACATCAATAGGGTGGTCCGTGTGCCTTCAGTTTTTTTTTCTCACACCCATTGACTTGTATTGCAGAGTCTAGGATGATTTTGGCAGAAAATCGCAGCATGTTGCAACTTTTCTCTCATCTAGAATCTGGATGAGAAAAAATCTGACCAACTGCTCTGCCTAAAGCCTGCTTTACACACTTCAATAAATCTTTCAATCCGTCGTCGGGGTCAAGTTGTAAGTGACGCACATCCGGCATCGTTCGTGACGTGATTGCGTGTGAAACCTACATGCGATCGATATTGAACGAAAATACGGTGATCGTATACACGTCGTTTATTCCTCATACATTGGACGTTTGGTAGTACGAAACTAGTCAATTGTAACGTGTGACATCCCTCATACGATTTCGGTGTCTGATGCTATGTGCGCAGGTGTGCACTCTGCACCGCAGCTTAAAAAAGGTCTGTTTCAGAGCGGAGCTGAAAAGCTGCGTTCTGAAGCGCCTCACAATGTCTGTCATGCACTAATCTCTGTCAGTCCGTCACTATCTCTGTCCCTCTCTCTCTGTCCATGTCAGTCTATCCCTCTTACCCCCTCTCTCATATACTCACCGATCCCCGGCGCAGCTCTGCACGGCATTCACACTGCTCCAGCGGCTTTTACTGTTTTGAAAAAGCCGGCCGCCCATTAAACAATCTCGTATTCCCTGCTTACCCCGCCCACCGGCGCCTATGATTGGTTACAGTGAGACACGCCCCCCACGCTGAGTGACAGGTGTCACACTGCACCCAATCACAGCAGCCGGTGGGCGTGTCTATACTGTGTAGTGAAATAAATAATTAAATAATTAAAAAAAACGGCGTGCGGTCCCCCCCAATTTTAAAACCAGCCAGATAAAGCCATACGGCTGAAGGCTGGTATTCTCAGGATGGGGAGCTCCACGTTATGGGGAGCCCCCCAGCCTAACAATATCAGCCAACAGCCGCCCAGAATTGCCGCATACATTATATGCGACAGTTCTGGGACAGTACCCGGCTCTTCCCGATTTGCCCTGGTGCGTTGGCAAATCGGGGTAATAAGGAGTTCTTGGCAGCCCATAGCTGCCAATAAGTCCTAGATTAATCATGTCAGGCGTCTATGAGACACCTTCCATGATTGCGCTGCTGCATGGAGGTGACCGGAGCTGCAGCAGACACAGCCGCTCCGGTCACCTCCACGCAGGTAATGAAGACAGCCGCGCGATCAGCTGCTGTCACTGAGGTTACCCGCTGTCACTGGATCCAGCGGTGGATGCAGCGGTGGCCGCGGGTAACCTCAGTGACAGCTCAGCTGATCGCACGGCTGTCTTCATTACCTGCGTGGAGGTGACCGGAGCGGCGGTGTCTTCTGCAGCTCCGGTCACCTCCATGCAGCAGCGCTGGAAGCGACGCTGGAGCATCCTGGAGTACGCCGGACATGGAGGGCTTTTTGGGGCTGATTAAAGTGGTGAACCAGGGTATATGTTTGTGTTTTTTATTCCTAATAAAGGATTTTTTTCGGGTGTGTATGTTTATTTACTGTAATTTACAGATTAATCATGGAAGGTGTCTCATAGACGCCTGACATGATTAATCTAGGACTTATTGGCAGCTATGGGCTGCCAATAACTCCTTATTACCCCGATTTGCCAACGCACCAGGGCAAATCGGGAAGAGCCGGGGTACAGTCCCAGAACTGTCGCATCTAATGTATGCGGCAATTCTGGGCGGCTGCTGGCTGATATTGTAAGGCTGGGGGGCTCCCCATAACGTGGAGCTCCCCATCCTGAGAATACCAGCCTTCAGCCGTATGGCTTTATCTGGCTGGTTTTAAAATTGGGGGGGACCGCACGCCGTTTTTTTTAATTATTTAATTATTTATTTCACTACACAGTATAGACACGCCCACCGGCTGCTGTGATTGGGTGCAGTGTGACACCTGTCACTCAGCGTGAGGGGCGTGTCTCACTGTAACCAATCATAGGCGCCGGTGGGCGGGGTAAGCAGGGAATACGAGATTGTTTAATGGGCGGCCGGCTTTTTCAAAACAGTAAAAGCCGCCGGAGCAGTGTGAATGCCGTGCAGCGCCGGGGATCGGGGATCGGTGAGTATGAGAGAGGGCTGCTCAATTCAGTTACTCAGGAGTTTAGCGGTCACCGGTGAGTCCTTCACTGGTGACCGCTAATCAGGGCGCGACACAGAGAGAGCCGCAGCATGACCATGAAGTCGGGTGAAGTTCACCCGAGTTCATTCTGACAGAGCGGCTCTGTCTGTGTCTGCTGTCAACTACCATTCACCGCTGCTACATGGCTGTCTGTGTCTGCTGTTAGCGGCCATGTAGCAGAGCTGAATGGCAGATGTCATAGTAAAAACGCATCCCTACACATTACACACGCTTGGCAAGTCAATAAATAAAAAAAAAAAGGGTGCCCAATGCATACGTCACAGAACACATGATCTAAAGGATCGCACACAAAATTGATCAATTTAACATAGACTACTAAAGCACGTGTGACAGCAAATGAACGAACTATGTGCAATCTCATTCAATCGCATATGCGACCTGGGCGTGTCACATCGCATACGAGATCGCATACCTAATTGTAAGGTGTAAAGCTGGCTTTACTGACCAACATTGGTCAGAGTGCAATGAGAGAATTTCTTGCATTGTACTCATCAAGATTCATACGCTCGTGTGAGCGTACCCTTTCACTGGCCTGCCTGGGATTGGACTCTTCAGGGGTTCCAGGACCAACTATTCCAGCCAGCAGCACACCGATTTTGGTGGGCATCCACTGAGAAGATATAGGCAAACTTAGGAAGTGAATTTGTGGGCTGTTTAGCAGTGAAGCAGTTCTGTAATCCTTCTGCTGGAACTATAGATCCTAGGCTGAAATCCTGTACAGTGGAACCTTGGCTTACGAGATCAATCCGTTCTGGGAGTGTGCGTGTAAACCAAGTTACTCCTCTAGCAAAGCAAAATTTTCCATAGGAAATAATGCAAGCTCAGACAATTCGTTTCACAACTTGTTCAAGGTCCCATCCTGGTCCCCTTTTGTGCCATTCCACAGATGTACAAATACTCACAAACACACGCACGCACACATATGCTCACCTCACCTTCCGTTCCATCGCCGGCCTCAGTTCTTGTAGTTTGCCGGTACAGGATGTGTATTGGGTAACCATCGCGACCGATGCCGGAGCTATCGATGCCGTAGCGCTGATGTCAAAGGCAGGAGCCACTTGCCTCTGATTGGTCAGCGCGCTCCCTTTGAGTAGCAGCTGACAGTGGAAGCTGAATCATCGGTCGCGATGGTTACCCGATACACATCCTGTACCGGCGAACTAGAAAAACCATGAGGCCGGCGATGGAACAGAAGGTAGGTGAGCATAATGTGTGTGTGCGTGTGTTTGTGCGGACTACAAGAGCGAGTCAGAGGGCGGTGAAAGTACAGAACTGGAAGTGTGTGCAGTGAGTATTTGCGCGTACAGCAAAGCTTGCTCATAAACTAAGTTACAAATTTACAGCAAGCTTTGCTCGTATAGCGAAACGCTCGAAAACCGGGTTACTCGTTAACAGAGTTTCCACTGTATAATGAATCTTGAAGCAGTTCTGTGATGCCCCACAGCTGGAACCATAGCTCCTCGGCTGAGCTCATGTAGAAAAGTTACCGTGGTGACAGGACCAAGGCCCATTTATACCTCTCAGCTCCTTTACAAGTTTGGTGGAGATAGCTGCTCTCTCATTGATGACAACTTCACTTCAAATGCATAATTTTCCCCTGAACTATGTAGTCAGACGTGCTGAGGCAATCCACATCTACAGACAATAGGGCTCCAATCAGTCGCATCTGAGACCAGGGCTTACTTATTTCCATTGGCTTATCAAACAAAAGAACCATACGTCTGGCCTAATTAAGAACAGTTTTCCCTCCAAACAAGTGGCTAAACGCTGAGTAGTCACACTCACTGCTAGGACTCTCTGATGGGCGTGACTGAAGCAACCAAGCGTAATGTAAGTCAGTGGGGAATTTCAGCATTTTTTCAAAAGATTTTCGCCCAAAATGCTCCAGTTCCCCATTGTCTTCCATTATACTCTAGTGCTCGAGTCGAGCCCATACGAGCGATGAACTGCTCTTAATGAGTACAGAGCATGGTAGTGCTCACTCATCACTAGTTGTTACGAGTACAGAGCACCCGAGCATGGTAGTGCTCGCAAATCCCTAGTCGTTAAGAGTACAAAGCACCCGAGCATGGTAGTGCTGGCTCATCACTAGTTACGAGTACCTGGGCATTGTAGTGCTCGCTCATCACAAGTAGTAATACTTCAAGTAGCTTATACTAATGCATTTTACTGAACCCCTTTCTCAAAACTGAAGTACATATGGTTGTGACATTTACATAAGTTATCCGATTTGGAGACTGGAGGAGGGATGGTCTGAGGCGTAATAGTCAACAGAAGGGCAAGGGCTAAAGCAGAGTCTGAACAACGTCACAAAGAATACGCTCTACCACCTTCACAATTATACAGCTACTAGCTGTAGTACCTGCCGTTGCCCGGGATAGTAACTGTCTCTTGTCTGTCTGTCTGTCTTTTTCCCTGCCGGTCTCTGTATCTCTGTAAAGTATCTGAGACCACATCGGCCATCATCTCATTAATCTACCAAAGCTTAACGACCAAAGTCCTAACCAAAGATCAGAACCCCCTACAGGTAAACAGGAGAAGTATCAGTGGCTGATGGGAGGATGAGGAGTGGAGTGATATTTTGCAGACAGTCCCTAGTCGATCAGTAAGTGAATCCCATGGTCGGTCTGATGTATCCATATTGCACCCTTACGTCTGGGGGAAGAGCAGAGTCCGGGACGCTCCTTCACATCATATGTCCCAGAATGAGTGTCTCTGGAGGAAGATGGTGAATCCTTGGGTCTGAGAGGATAGGTCTCCACATGAGTGGGCATACTCTGCAGCAGCGACGTCTATATGCAGATATCGGCTCCGCAGCGGATTGATGCCGCCGATAATCGCTGAATGTAAAAAGAAAGCAAATCTGTGGTTGATGGAAAAACATTCATCATAAAAGGAAGCTAGCAAAATCTGCTAACCACTTTACATTAACAATAGCTGTCTGTTGTCAGGTACTTCAGAGACCGTGGTGGGGTTTTCTTACTTGAAAGGACCAAGCATTGTGCCCCAGGGAGCGGTTCCTGCTCGGACTCTTATCCTGTGGACGGTGAAATACAGCCGGACCCACTGCAGAGAGTCATCCTCAAGACTTGTCCAGAAGGCAAGAGCCGAATGATCTTTGGGGTCCGACCTCTCACAGAGCCGTGGTACAGACCTGTGTTTGGCTGTCGGCCATGAGCACCGACTGTGCCACGCAGAGAGGCAATACGGCAGCGGGCCGACGGCAGAATCTCCACAATGCCCCCTGGTGGAGGGGATACAAGAGTAAGTGGTTATGCACTTTCATCGTCTGGGGCACAAGAGTGAAATGCCCAGAGCCATGCTGCAAACCTGTCTATGGCTGTCAGCCACGAGCACCGACTGTGCCACACAGGGAGGCAGGACGACAGCAGAACGGGGATGGCAGGGTCTCCACAATGCCCCTTGGTGGAGGGAATAAAAGAGGTAGTTGTGAAGACACAGCCCTGTAAAATGTCTGTCAGGGGTTAATATTCTTAATTTGGCCAGACAAGAGACCCTGTTGTGTGGTAACTAGTATTTGATGAGTCACTGTTTCCCCAGGACTATCGGAGCCGTCCATTGTCTGAGAATGTGAATTGCTAAATTAATGTAACTTCCCCCGGCCTCTCTGTCTACCTCACTCAGGGGAGAATTATATATGCGGATTGAAATGCCACCCAATCAGAGCGCAGCCTTATTCCACCAATCCGGTGAGACCACATTCCCTGGAATGAGTGCCTGGGAGATATAAGAAGGTACTGTTGGAGTCACTAGGGTGTTCTTATACTAGATGGCTACAATCTAGGGGTTTTGGTCCCGGTTGGAAGTCCATTCCCCAGCCTAGGCACTTCGGCTCCGGCTAGGGAATTTAAAACTGGATTATATTGTGCAGGAGCACCATCAAGGATCGTAGGATTTGGCAGAAAGAGACTCCGGTTGGGGACGAAACGGTTACCTGGCTACGGATTTTGCTGTGATCATGAAGCTTCCTACGCTTATCATTATCCTTTTTCCGGTGGGTACCTACCAAACACTGGGTGTGTCTGGTTTGGGGTATGTGCCCATGGAAGCTCCGAAGGCCCAAACAGTCTTCTCCTGGTGAGCCAGAGGAAGGGTGAGACTCGGTTACATCGTGTGGTTTGCATGGTTTTGTGTTATTTGCCTTTGACTGTTTGGATCCAATAAAGTCTAATTACAGTGGTTTCCGCACCCTGTGTTGACAGAGTCGTGTTCTGTCCACGGGTACAGAGTTCGGGCGTTCAGTTGGTATGACTGTATGCGGTCTTTCTAAAGGCGGCCGGCCAGCCGATGAGAGCACCCACTGACCTTCAGGTCTCCACAGGAGAGCACCCACTGACCCCCGTGTCTCCACAGGAGAGAACCCACTGACCCCCGTGTCTAGACAGGAGAGCACCCACTGACCCACGTGTCCCCATAGTAGAGCACCCACTGACCCCCGTCTCCACAGGAGAGCACCCACTGACCCACGTGTCCCCACAGTAGAGCACTCACTGACCCTGTGTCTCCACAGAAGAGCACCCACTGACCCCCGTGTCTCCATAATTGGTGGCAGCAGTGGGACACTACTCAGCCTTATGCAGGGGAGCTGCAGGAGAATGGTGTTCGTGGACACCGTCCAGGGAGCTCAACAACCATGGAGGCATATAGGCATACCCAGCAGGTCATAGGTGAGGCATACAGGTTTTGGATGCCGCCATGTCCAACCCTACCAGCTCAGCCTTGGGAAGAGGACTGGAGTGGTCTTACAATCTTAGCAATAAACCGTTACTACAGGAGCTGTGCCAGTATCGACAGATTGAATAGAGGACCACGGACACCCGGTCAGATTTGATTCAGGAATTGGTCCGTTGGGATACCCAGAACGTCATGGAGGATGATGAAGACCCTGCTGAGGATGACACAGAGTAAGTAAATTATGTGCCAGATCAAGGATCCTATGGTATTCTGAAATCAACGCAAAACCAGGAGTTCTTTGACGCATTTGGGCACGAAGCCTCAAGCGAGGAGAAGGCTTGTGTTCTGAAATCACTTTTGGGCATTCCAGTTCGCCTACTACCAGCCAATCCATCAGCACTATCCCACTACCCAGCAATAGCCCCACCAGGACAAAGGCTTATAAACAGGACCTGTGACTTTCCAAATCCACACCACTGTTATACATGCAGGCGCACTAGACATACGGACAAAGATTGTCTCCAAAGCCAGGGCCCCATGCCTGGAGCCCGCCTGCCTTCCTAACTGGCCAATGTCTGCAAAGACAAGCTATCATGGTCTGAGGCATGCTACCCCCAGGAGAAACCAGCAGCGGGGGAAGTGATCTACCTGTTTGGACACCCTACCCCAGCCAACCTTCATTGCCTCTGTCATGATGTATGTGCTTTTCTCCATCCCATATTTCTTGTATAAGATGCCATGTGATGTATTTTACCTTCTCACTGTATTTGCTGTAATACTATGTCAGGATGTGATGTAACTTTCCTTTGGTTGTACTTACTGAACACTTTGAAATGTCTTGGGATGTAAGTAACCATACCTTCCCCCCATCTCCTGTGTCTCTGGGCCCATAATGCAATTATCTCTTGTCCACACAGCCAGGGGAACTTCCCATTGTTTCGTAAGCAGTGGATAACGCCAACTACACAAACCTGTAGACATCTCGGAGCCAACCTTCTAGAATCTTCTAGTGGGCCCAACCATTGCATAGACCCCTACCCTTGAGGGGCAGGCCCACGAGCTCAGACAATACACTCCTGTTTCTAAGTGCAGTTGGGAGCTGAGCTTTGAAGAGGAAGGAAGCGAGATCTGATTCTGCAGACAGATCTCGCCGTCCAGTGGATTGTGTGGAATTTCTGGGACTCTGAAAAGGAATATTACGTCGTGATCTGGCACTTTGGATTATCGGGAGGTGCCCCCGAATCTGTTTTATTTGGACTGGTCGTGTGCTGTTCCTGTATTCCTGTTAGTAAACCTGTTGGATCATCCTCGGGGTGTTGTCTCTCTTTGCTCTGATGTACACCCCGTCACAAACTGGTTGTCAGCGGTGGGATCAGAGCAGAAGGAATGGAGGACAACGGCCCATCAACAGCTGGAACCAGAACCTCAGAGTACAAGAACTGGACTGCGGAGAACCTACAAACAAAGGCCCGTGAACTGGGAGTCAGTTACAAGGGACTCTCCAAGGAGCAGCTGATTGAGGCGTTAGAAGGAGTTTGCTCGCAAAATGACGCTGAGGAAGGATCCTCCCAGCAAACGGAAGAAAGACGGCAGTCGGAGGTAAATACCCAAAAAAGTCAGTGGGTTGTGTGGGTGGTACGAGGAGGAGATGGCCTTGCTGGGAGAGGAGACCACCATAGAATATAAAATGGAGGTCATGCGTGGAGCTAAAGAGAAGGAGCGCAGGATGGAGGAGATGGCATTGATGGATAAGCAGCTCGCTGTGTAAGCCGCTAGAGGTTCCAGACAGACTGTAACCCCAGCACCCACCATGAGGGAACTTCCCAGATTGTCCCGCAAAGACTTCAAGCAGTTTAATGAGGCTGCTGGTGACATTGAGGGCTTCTTCCAGGACTTTGAGCATCAGTGTCGATTAATGGAAGTCCCAGAATGGGAGCGCGTCCGGCATCTGGTTGGGCTCTTAGAGGGTGGAGCTGCCGCAGCCTATAGAGCTATGGACCCTCGGTGGAACTGTGAGTATGCGGATATTAAACAGACTATTCTAGAACATTATGCTGTAAACGCCAGACACTTACAGGACTCAGTTCTGTACTTTAGCATGTGATGAGGAAGTGTCTTTCAAGATGTATGCCCACAAACTCAAACATCTGTGGCACCGTTGGATGGAGGCAGAGGAGGCCTTAACCTTGGAGACCGTCCTCCAGGTCCTCCTAAAAGAGCAGTTTTACTTCAAGTGCCCCGCTGAGATCTGGGAATGGGTGCGTGAAAGGAGACCAACCACTGTGGAGGAAGCTGCAGCTCTAGATGGAGGCTCTCACCATCAAGCCTCAGTGGAAAAAACTACTACTCAGTGAGAAAAAAAAACACCAGCCCCCCAACGCTGGCGGCCCCTGGTCCTTCTGGCCCCAATGTTCACCATCACCCTAGACCGTCAACTCATGAGGACCTTCGTGTGACTGTGGCTCGCATTACTCCTGCTCCACCTTTGGGAATACGACATGGAGGAAGAATCCAAGAGCACAGATGTTATGGATGTGGGCAGCCTGGGCACATGCAATTCCAATCTCCAGGTGTTCGGAGGCAGAACAGCTACAGACCGCCTTTGCCTGTTCATTATCTACAGACACCTTCACCAGGAGAAGAGCTGGATTCTGTGCCTGATGACTTGCCAAGTGACTCTGATATCCTGGCTCCCCTACCCGGAGTCTATGGGGTGCGAGCTCCAGCCACCTGTTCTTCTGATCTTCAGCACAAACATCTACAGGAGGTCGTGCTGGATGGCCAAAAAGTTGTTGGCTTCCGTGACACTGGGGCTTTCCTCACCATAGCCGATCCCCGAGTAATTCAAACCAGAAGCAATTCAAAAGGGACCAGGAATTGCCATTGAACTGGCAGGAGGTACCCATAGATATATTCCAAGAGCAAGTGTTGACCCTGGATTATGGCTTTGGGGGCTAAACAATGTGTGGTCAGTGTGATGAGCGGCCTCCCTGCAGATGTTCTTCTAGGAAATGATGTGGGGAATCTTCATTGCCACTTTGTCGGTGCGGGTAACCAGAAGTCAAGCCAAGAGAGCATTACCATTACCATTGCCATTACAGCCGGTGAGTGATTCTTCTTGTGGGGATAATATGAATGTTACTTGGGATAAAGTTCAGTTTAGACAAGAAGTAGAGACTGACCCCACCCTGGCTAGTTTTAGAGCTTGAGCTGAAATAGGGCAGCTAGGGGAGAACGGAGAAAGAATTATCAGAGAAAATGGACTTCTGTATCGGGTTGCCAATGCCGACTCCCTAGATAAGCCCTGGACTTATAGCAAACAGCTGATTGTTCCTCAGAAGTACAGAGTTCCCCTATTACACCTGGCTCATGACATTCCTACTGCTGGCCATCAAAGCAAAAACCCGAACCGAGAGACGATTGACTCAAACTTTTTATTGGCCGGGGATATCCAAAGCAGTGGCGCATTTCTGCCGAACTTGTGACATATGTCAGCGTAAGAGGGCGACCCGGAGATCACCCAAAGGCACCCCTGCAACCGCTCCCTATAATAGAAGAACCCTTTCAAAGAGTAGCTGTTGATTTCATTGGACCTCTGGCTAAACCAAGTAAATCTGGAAAGCAGTACATTTCTCACTGTTGTGGACTATGCCACCCGATATCCAGAAGCCGTGGCCTTGTCAAGTATTTCTGCAGCCAAGGGTGGCCGAGGCCTTGGTTATTATTTTTACCAGAGTAGGATTCCCCAGTGAGATCTTGTCGGACCAAGGCTCCCAGTTCATGTCAGAGTTGGTCCAGTGTCTGTGGCGCACCTGTGGAGTACGAGCGATCCGAATGACCCCGTATCATCCCCAAACAAATGGACTTTGTGAACGATTCAATGGCACTCTGAAGAATATGCTGAGGGCCTTCACGGACCGAGATTCAGACTGGGAGAAGTACCTACCCCATCTCGTTTGCCTATCGGGAAGTTTCCCCAGGAGTCCACTGGGTTCTCCCCCTTTGAACTACTCTATGGAAGAAAGGTCCGAGGACCCTTAACCCTGCTCAAGGAATACTGGGAGGGGCAAGTTGAAGATACAGGAGCCCCTGTTGTCCCTTATGTCCTAAAGCTGCGAGAAACCCTGGCCCAACTTGCTAGTTTTGCCCAGAGTCATTTGCGTATGGCTCAAACCAGACAGAAAGACATGGTATGACCATATAGCACGCTATCGGGAGTTTGTAGAAGGACAACAAGTCTTAATGATTGTTCCCCATCGGCAGAATAAACTGCAGACCACATGGGAGGGTCCCTTCCGGGTTCTCAGAAAACTGAATGATACCAATTACCTTCTTGCTTTAGATGATCAGGGGCTAAGGCAAAAGACTGTCCATGTGAATATGATTAAGGAGTACCATGACCGGAACATTCCAATGATAGCAAGCTGTCAGTTGGCTTCAGAAGATGGTCAAGAGGATGAGGACTCTCTACCTGATCTCGTGGAAGCAGCGAGAGCCCCATCCACTCTGGAACAGGTTCCCCTGGGAGATCACCTGGATTCCTTACAGAAAATCCAGATGCTGGAAGTGCTTCAACAGAGACGGGCTGCTTTCTCATCCCAACCAGGTCGAACCACCGTCACCCAACATCCTGTGGACACTCAGGGCATCCGTCCCATACAACAGGCTCCTTACTGGGTACCTGAATCAGTTCGAAACACCATGCAGCACGAACTGGAGGAGATGTTACAGCTTGGGGTAATCCAGGACTCCCATAGCCCTTGGGCCTCCCCTGTGGTGTTAATACCCAAGAAGGATGGGAGTACTCGATTTTGTGTGGACTATCGGCGACTAAACGACCATACCATCAGCGATCCTTACCCAATGCCTCGTATTGACTAACTTCTAGACCGACTGGCTAGGTCCCGATATGTCACTACCTTGGATCTCAGTAAGGGATACTGGCAGATCCCTCTAACGGAGGAAGGGAGAGAACGGTCCGCTTTTATAACCCCCTTTAGTCTGTATGAATTTCTAAGCATGGCGTTTGGAATGAAAAATGCCCCGGCCACCTTCCAGAGAATGGTGAACCAGATCCTCCGGGGATGTGGTGACTTTGCTTGTGCCTACTTGGATGATATCGCCGTCTTCAGCCACACATGGGAGGAACATCTGCATCAAGTAGCCGTTATTCTGGACCTGATTCTTGCAGCCGGCCTAACCATTCGACCCGATAAATGCCAATTGGGGGATGGGTGAAGTCCAGTACCTAGGGCATAGAGTGGGAGGAGGGAAGCTCCGTCCTGAGCCTGCCAAAATCCAGGCTATTAGAGACTGGCCTGTACCCCAAACTAAGAAACAAGCTATGGCTTTTCTGGGCACTGCCAGTTATTACCGAAAATTTGTTTCTCATTTCAGTACTGTGGCCAAGCCTCTTACCGACCTGACCAAGAAAACAATGTCCCGGCTGGTGATCTGGACTCCAGCATGTGATCAGGCTTTTAACCGGCTGAAGGACGCTCTGATCTGCGATCCTGTCCTGGCTGCTCCAGACTACAAGAGGAGATTCATTGTGCAAACGGACGCCTCTGCTTATGGACTGGGAGCTGTACTCAGCCAGGTGAATGCAGCCGGGGAGCAGCACCCCATTACCTATCTCAGCAGGAAACTGCTGGACCGAGAAGTGGCCTATGCAACTGTTGAAAAAGAATGTCTGGCTGTAGTGTGGGCCCTTAGGAAACTAAGGCCGTATCTGTATGGGCAAGAATTCACTGTGGTTACTGATCACAATCCCCTCACCTGGCTGAACAGAGTCTCTGCGGACAATGGACGCTTATTACGATGGAGCCTGGCTCTGCAGCCCTATAACTTTACCATACAGTATAGAAGAGGCAGCCAACACCAAAATGCAGATGGACCTGTCCAGGCAAGAGGAGCCGAGTCCTGTCAGCCATGCCTGCGTGTACTTAACCAGCGACCTGTAGAGGTCCCTAGTACGTACACAAGTTGGGAGGGAAAGGGATTGTCATGATGTATGTGCTTTTCTCCATCCCATATTTTTTTTGTATAAGATGCCATGTGATGTATTTTACCTTCTCACTGTATTTGCTGTAATACTATGTCAGGATGTGATGTAACTTTCCTTTGGTTGTACTTACTGAACACTTTGAAATGTCTTGGGATGTAAGTAACCATACCCTTCCCCCCATTCCTGTGTCGGGGGGGGGGGGGGGGCGGGGGGGGGGGGGGGGGGGGGGGGGGGGGGGCCCATAATGCAATTATCTCTTGTCCACACAGCCAGGGGAACTTCCCATTGTTTCGTAAGCAGTGGATAACGCCAACTACACAAACCTGTGGACATCTCGGAGCCAACCTTCTAGAATCTTCTAGTGGGCCCAACCATTGCATAGACCCCTACCCCTTGAGGGGCGGGCCCACGAGCTCAGACAATACACTCCTGTTTCTAAGTGCAGTTGGGAGCTGAGCTTTGAAGAGGAAGGGAGCGAGATCTGATTCTGCGGACAGATCTCGCCGTCCAGTGGATTGTGTGGAATTTCTGGAACTCTGAAAAGGAATATTACGTCGTGATCTGGCACTTTGGATTATCGGGAGGTGCCCCCAAATCTGTTTTATTTGGACTGGTCGTGTGCTGTTCCTGTATTCCTGTTAGTAAACCTGTTGGATCATCCTCGGCCTGTTGTCTCTCCTTGCTCTGCTGTACACCCCATCACAGCCTCATCCAGCGCGTTGAGGTCAGTGGCATACAGGCTTAAGGACCTAGAGTCACTGAGTCTTCATCACCCCGGTCAGCCCAGATATTGTTTCTCCAGAACACCTTTTACTAGATCACCAGTTGACCACCTCTCTGATTGGCAGCCAGTGTTCGTAAATCCCTATGGCATGTGTGCAGTTGGATACAGGAGGTTGAAGTGGGACTCATGGATGGCCTCCCAACATGTTATTTTGGAAAACGACCTAGGACAAGGACTATCCAGGAGGTTTGTCACCGCCATCAAACATAGCCAAGCAAAGCAACATCCTTATGCGGATTCTTCTACCAACCCATCACCCATCCGAAGATAACCCACCTACTCAGTCTTCATCATCCTCATCGGAGCCGACAATAGTCAGTACATCTAACCAAACTGTGGCCATTGACTGGGGGGAGAAAAATCATAAGGAGTTTGGGGAAGCCCAACTCATGTACCCTACCTTAAAGCTTTACCACAGGGTGGCTGCACAGCCTGGGAGAGGCAATCAGGGGGATGTGTATAGATAGGAGCGTCTGTTGCTGAATTAACCACCGAATGGGCAAAGATTATGGAGATGTTGGCATATTGTCCCCAGAAGAGGACAAGGATGATCAGAGGATATCACGCCTGGCAGCTCCATCAACTGTGAACCTCCTCAAGATTCAGCAGTTTCCTGTCTGGCTAATTAAGAAGGGGGAGGATGTCTGCCAGGGGTTAATATTCTTAATTTGGCCAGACAAGAGTCCTTTTAGTGTGTTAACTTGTGTTTGTTGAGTCATTGTTTACTCCAAGACTATCGGAGCCTCCCATTGTCTGAGAATGTGGATTGCTAAATTAATGTAAATCCCCTCAGCCTCTCTGTCTACCTCACTCAGAAGAGAATTATACAGGAGAATTATCTATGCGGTTTGGCATGCCACCCAATCAGAGCACAGCCTTATTCCACCAATTCGGTGACACCACATTCCGTGGAATGAGTGCCCGGGAGATATGAGAAGGGACTGTTGGAGTCACCAGGTTGTTTTTTGGCTACATGGCTGCAATCTAGGGGTTTCGATTCCAGTTGGAAGTCCATTACCCGGCCTAGGCACTTTGGTGCCGATTAGGGAATCAGAAACTGGATTATATTGTGTAGAAGCACCGCCGAGGATCCTAGAATTCGGCTGGAAGAAAGCCAGGTTGGAATTATTCATTTACCTGACTACGGACTTTGCTGTGCTCGTGAATTCTCCTACACTTGTCACTATCCTGTTCTCCGTGTTCCTGGTTTGGGGTTTGTGGCTTTGGAAGCTCTGAAGGCCCGAACAGTCTACACCCTGTAGAGCCAGCAGAAGGGCGAGACTCAATTACATCGTGTGGTTTGCATGGTTTTGTGTTATTTGCCTTTGACTGTTTGGATCCAATAAAGTCTAATTATAGTGGTTGCCACACCGTGTGTTGTCTGTGTCGTGTTCTGCCCACAGGTACGGCGTTCGGGCGCTCAGTTGGGAAGAGCCCTGGTCCATGTGGTCTTTCTAAAGGCAGCTGGGCCAGCAGACGAGAACACCCACTGACCCCCGTGTGTCTCCGCAGGAGAGCACCCACTGACCCCCGTGTGTCTCCGCAGAAGAGCACCCACTGACCCCCGTGTGTCTCCGCAGAAGAGCACCCACTGACCCCCGTGTGTCTCCGCAGGAGAGCACCCACTGACCCCCGTGTCATGAAGTCATGATGCACAGCCATCGTCTGGGGCACAATGTTTATTAACACTGTCAGGAGAGCAGACTGTCCTCCCGCTCCGCCTTCCCCAGGTCCCATTCTGCTAGCAGCTCGGAAGAAACCTCAGTGTACAGCAA
Organism: Anomaloglossus baeobatrachus; assembly: GCF_048569485.1. NCBI lineage: Eukaryota > Metazoa > Chordata > Amphibia > Anura > Aromobatidae > Anomaloglossus > Anomaloglossus baeobatrachus. The sequence goes on along the minus strand of NC_134364.1, from coordinate 1,886,528 downwards.
GTCCCAATCCCAGCGAGCATCATCCTGCGGAGGAGAAACAGGTTACACCACTGTACACACCCACCACTCCATCCACCCACTGTATACAGCCTCACGCCATCCCCACATTCTACATACTCCAACACCATCCCCTCATTGTATACACCCCCACACCATCCCCCCTCAGGGCACTCACCTCCTGCACGTCCACCTCTGGAGACAAGACTTTAGTCAGGAGCTTTAGGTCGATGTCTCCATCCTGCAAACCAGCACAGTTATTACAGAGTGAAGCGGAGATATGGGGAGGGCAGATCGCCCACTCACCCCCACCTATTGTGTGCCCCTTACATAAGCCCCCTCAGAGAACACTGGCACCCCAGATATGAGGGAAGGGTTACTCCTTGTACACTATGCAGAGTGCTACATGGAAAGGGGGAGTGGGCATCACCACAGGGGTCTCACCAGGAGCTGGAAAGCTGCATGTCTCATCAGGTCATTGTCTAGATCTCGATATGTCATCACTCGGTTCCCCTGGACACTGCAATGCAGAAAGGATGAAAGTCACCAGGGTATGGGAGACCTGCAGCCGCTCACCTGGTGAAGAGGGATGGGGAGCTGCAGCCGCTCACCTGGGGAAGAGGGAAGGGGAGCTGCAGCCGCTCACCTGGGGAGGAAAGATGGAGAGAGCTGCAGCCGCTCACCTGGGGAAGAGGGAAGGGGAGCTGCAGCCGCTCCCCTGGGGAGGAGGGAAGGGGAGCTGCAGCCGCTCCCCTGGGGAGGAGAGATGGGGACCTGCAGCCGCTCCCCTGGGGAGGAGAGATGGGGACCTGCAGCCGCTCCCCTGGGGAGGAGAGATGGGGAGCTGCAGCCGCTCCCCTGGGGAGGAGAGATGGGGACCTGCAGCCGCTCCCCTGGGGAGGCGAGATGGGGAGCTGCAGCCGCTCCCCTGGGGAGGAGAGATGGGGAGCTGCAGCCGCTCCCCTGGGGAGGAGAGATGGGGAGCTGCAGCCGCTCCCCTGGGGAGGAGAGATGGGGAGCTGCAGCCGCTCCCCTGGGGAGGAGAGATGGGGAGCTGCAGCCGCTCCCCTGGGGAGGAGAGATGGGGAGCTGCAGCCGCTCCCCTGGGGAGGAGAGATGGGGAGCTGCAGCCGCTCCCCTGGGGAGGAGAGATGGGGACCTGCAGCCGCTCCCCTGGGGAGGAGAGATGGGGACCTGCAGCCGCTCCCCTGGGGAGGAGAGATGGGGACCTGCAGCCGCTCCCCTGGGGAGGAGAGATGGGGACCTGCAGCCGCTCCCCTGGGGAGGAGAGATGGGGAGCTGCAGCCGCTCCCCTGGGGAGGAGAGATGGGGAGCTGCCGCCGCTCCCCTGGGGAGGAGAGATGGGGAGCTGCCGCCGCTCCCCTGGGGAGGAGAGATGGGGAGCTGCCGCCGCTCCCCTGGGGAGGAGAGATGGGGAGCTGCCGCCGCTCCCCTGGGGAGGAGAGATGGGGAGCTGCCGCCGCTCCCCTGGGGAGGAGAGATGGGGAGCTGCCGCCGCTCCCCTGGGGAGGAGAGATGGGGAGCTGCCGCCGCTCCCCTGGGGAGGAGAGATGGGGAGCTGCCGCCGCTCCCCTGGGGAGGAGAGATGGGGAGCTGCCGCCGCTCCCCTGGGGAGGAGAGATGGGGAGCTGCCGCCGCTCCCCTGGGGGAGGAGAGATGGGGAGCTGCCGCCGCTCCCCTGGGGAGGAGAGATGGGGAGCTGCCGCCGCTCCCCTGGGGAGGAGAGATGGGGAGCTGCCGCCGCTCCCCTGGGGAGGAGAGATGGGGAGCTGCCGCCGCTCCCCTGGGGAGGAGAGATGGGGAGCTGCCGCCGCTCCCCTGGGGAGGAGAGATGGGGAGCTGCCGCCGCTCCCCTGGGGAGGAGAGATGGGGAGCTGCCGCCGCTCCCCTGGGGAGGAGAGATGGGGAGCTGCCGCCGCTCCCCTGGGGAGGAGAGATGGGGAGCTGCCGCCGCTCCCCTGGGGAGGAGAGATGGGGAGCTGCCGCCGCTCCCCTGGGGAGGAGAGATGGGGAGCTGCCGCCGCTCCCCTGGGGAGGAGAGATGGGGAGCTGCCGCCGCTCCCCTGGGGAGGAGAGATGGGGAGCTGCCGCCGCTCCCCTGGGGAGGAGAGATGGGGAGCTGCCGCCGCTCCCCTGGGGAGGAGAGATGGGGAGCTGCCGCCGCTCCCCTGGGGAGGAGAGATGGGGAGCTGCCGCCGCTCCCCTGGGGAGGAGAGATGGGGAGCTGCCGCCGCTCCCCTGGGGAGGAGAGATGGGGAGCTGCCGCCGCTCCCCTGGGGAGGAGAGATGGGGAGCTGCCGCCGCTCCCCTGGGGAGGAGAGATGGGGAGCTGCCGCCGCTCCCCTGGGGAGGAGAGATGGGGAGCTGCCGCCGCTCCCCTGGGGAGGAGAGATGGGGAGCTGCCGCCGCTCCCCTGGGGAGGAGAGATGGGGAGCTGCCGCCGCTCCCCTGGGGAGGAGAGATGGGGAGCTGCCGCCGCTCCCCTGGGGAGGAGAGATGGGGAGCTGCCGCCGCTCCCCTGGGGAGGAGAGATGGGGAGCTGCCGCCGCTCCCCTGGGGAGGAGAGATGGGGAGCTGCCGCCGCTCCCCTGGGGAGGAGAGATGGGGAGCTGCCGCCGCTCCCCTGGGGAGGAGAGATGGGGAGCTGCCGCCGCTCCCCTGGGGAGGAGAGATGGGGAGCTGCCGCCGCTCCCCTGGGGAGGAGAGATGGGGAGCTGCCGCCGCTCCCCTGGGGAGGAGAGATGGGGAGCTGCCGACGCTCCCCTGGGGAGGAGAGATGGGGAGCTGCCGACGCTCCCCTGGGGAGGAGAGATGGGGAGCTGCCGACGCTCCCCTGGGGAGGAGAGATGGGGAGCTGCCGACGCTCCCCTGGGGAGGAGAGATGGGGAGCTGCCGACGCTCCCCTGGGGAGGAGAGATGGGGAGCTGCAGACGCTCCCCTGGGGAGGAGAGATGGGGAGCTGCAGACGCTCCCCTGGGGAGGAGAGATGGGGAGCTGCAGACGCTCCCCTGGGGAGGAGAGATGGGGAGCTGCAGACGCTCCCCTGGGGAGGAGAGATGGGGAGCTGCAGACGCTCCCCTGGGGAGGAGAGATGGGGAGCTGCAGACGCTCCCCTGGGGAGGAGAGATGGGGAGCTGCAGACGCTCCCCTGGGGAGGAGAGATGGGGAGCTGCAGACGCTCCCCTGGGGAGGAGAGATGGGGAGCTGCAGACGCTCCCCTGGGGGAGGAGAGATGGGGAGCTGCAGACGCTCCCCTGGGGAGGAGAGATGGGGAGCTGCAGACGCTCCCCTGGGGAGGAGAGATGGGGAGCTGCAGCCGCTCACCTGGAGAGGCGAGATGGGGACCTGCAGCCGCTCCCCTGGGGAGGAGAGATGGGGACCTGCAGCCGCTCCCCTGGGGAGGAGAGATGGGGACCTGCAGCCGCTCCCCTGGGGAGGAGAGATGGGGACCTGCAGCCGCTCCCCTGGGGAGGAGAGATGGGGACCTGCAGCGCTCCCCTGGGGAGGAGAGATGGGGACCTGCAGCCGCTCCCCTGGGGAGGAGAGATGGGGACCTGCAGCCGCTCCCCTGGGGAGGAGAGATGGGGACCTGCAGCCGCTCCCCTGGGGAGGAGAGATGGGGACCTGCAGCCGCTCCCCTGGGGAGGAGAGATGGGGACCTGCAGCCGCTCCCCTGGGGAGGAGAGATGGGGACCTGCAGCCGCTCCCCTGGGGAGGAGAGATGGGGACCTGCAGCCGCTCCCCTGGGGAGGAGAGATGGGGACCTGCAGCCGCTCCCCTGGGGAGGAGAGATGGGGACCTGCAGCCGCTCCCCTGGGGAGGAGAGATGGGGACCTGCAGCCGCTCCCCTGGGGAGGAGAGATGGGGACCTGCAGCCGCTCCCCTGGGGAGGAGAGATGGGGACCTGCAGCCGCTCCCCTGGGGAGGAAGGATGGGGACCTGCAGTCCGCTCCCCTGGGGAGGAAGGATGGGGACCTGCAGCCGCTCCCCTGGGGAGGAAGGATGGGGACCTGCCGCCGCTCCCCTGGGGAGGAGAGATGGGGACCTGCCCGCCGCTCCCCTGGGGAGGAGAGATGGGGACCTGCCGCCGCTCCCCTGGGGAGGAGAGATGGGGACCTGCAGACGCTCCCCTGGGGAGGAGAGATGGGGACCTGCAGCCGCTCCCCTGGGGAGGAGAGATGGGGACCTGCAGCCGCTCCCCTGGGGAGGAGAGCTGGGGACCTGCAGCCGCTCCCCTGGGGAGGAGAGCTGGGGACCTGCAGCCGCTCCCCTGGGGAGGAGAGCTGGGGACCTGCAGCCGCTCCCCTGGGGAGGAGAGATGGGGACCTGCAGCCGCTCCCCTGGGGAGGAGAGATGGGGACCTGCAGCCGCTCCCCTGGGGAGGAGAGATGGGGACCTGCAGCCGCTCCCCTGGGGAGGAGAGATGGGGACCTGCAGCCGCTCCCCTGGGGAGGAGAGATGGGGACCTGCAGCCGCTCCCCTGGGGAGGAGAGATGGGGACCTGCAGCCGCTCCCCTGGGGAGGAGAGATGGGGACCTGCAGCCGCTCCCCTGGGGAGGAGAGATGGGGACCTGCAGCCGCTCCCCTGGGGAAGAAGGATGGGGAGCTGCAGCCGCTCACCTGGGGAGGCGGGAAGGGGAGCTGCAGCCGCTCACCTGGGGAGGCGGGAAGGGGAGCTGCAGCCGCTCACCTGGGGAGGCGGGAAGGGGAGCTGCAGCCGCTCACCTGGGGAGGCGGGAAGGGGAGCTGCAGCCGCTCACCTGGGGAGGCGGGAAGGGGAGCTGCAGCCGCTCCCCTGGGGAGGAAGGATGGGGAGCTGCAGCCGCTCACCTGGGGAGGCGGGAAGGGGAGCTGCAGCCGCTCACCTGGGGAGGCGGGAAGGGGAGCTGCAGCCGCTCACCTGGGGAGGCGGGAAGGGGAGCTGCAGCCGCTCACCTGGGGAGGCGGGAAGGGGAGCTGCAGCCGCTCACCTGGGGAGGCGGGAAGGGGAGCTGCAGCCGCTCACCTGGGGAGGCGGGAAGGGGAGCTGCAGCCGCTCACCTGGGGAGGCGGGAAGGGGAGCTGCAACCGCTCACCTGGGGAGGCGGGAAGGGGAGCTGCAGCCGCTCACCTGGGAGGCGGGAAAGGGAGCTGCAGCCGCTCACCTGGGGAGGTGGGAAGGGGAGCTGCAGCCGCTCACCTGGGGAGGCGGGAAGGGGAGCTGCAGCCGCTCACCTGGGGAGGCGGGTAGGTGAGCTGCAGCCGCTCACCTGGGAAGGCGGGATGGGGAGCTACAGCCGCTCACCTGGGGAACAGGGATGGGGAGCTACAGCCGCTCACCTGGGGAGCAGAGATGGGGAGCTGCAGCCGCTCACCTGGGGAGCAGGGATGAGGAGCTGCAGCCGCTCACCTGGGGAGGAGGGATGGGGAGCTGTTATAATTCAGTGAGGAAGGAGGATCAGAAAAAGGACAAAAACTCGGAAACCCAAACAATAACCAGAGTGGCTGGAACCTTAACGGACTGCAGACCTAATACTGACTCGCAACTAGAAGTAGCTGTGGGACGTACCTACGATGACCTGGTCGCCTCGACAAAACCGGAGAACTAAATATTCTTACAGAGAGAAACATTAGAAAAGCTAATCTGCCTCGGAGCAGTCCCCAAAGATATAGATAGCCCCCCCCACATGTAAAGACTACGGTGATATAGGAAAATACCAATACGTAGCTAGAGAATAGATTCAGCAAAGATGAGGCCCAAACTATCTGCATAGGTAAGGATAGGAAAGAGCACTGACTGCAGCCGTAAAAACCCTAGTAAATACCAGCACGCCTCATATGGAACAATTCTGAGCTTACACAGACTCTCCCCCACTATATCAGTACTCTGGTGTTACTGGGATGCAAGAAAAACACTGATATAGAGGAGGGACTGAATTTAGTACCAAGCATGACAAAACACAATACATAGCAGAACATGGAGCAAGGTACACGGATACTCCCAGCAGGGAAGGATCCAACTCCACCAAGAACTCCACACAGGCAAAATCACAAGGAAGTGAAAACCATAAGCAGAGGTACCAACTTCTCTGAGAGGAGTTCTGGTAGATACAGAGAAAAGGGATTGTTTCAGAATGTCCTTAGCACACAGGAGATACATTGAGCACCGGCAAGGAACAGGAGGAAACTACTCAGTTATATAGGTCCAATACGAATGGCCTGATTGCCAATCCTCCTCAGCTGTCTGTTTCCCCATTCAGCAACTCAACTGCACTACCAGCACTGACCACAAGAGGAGCCCCAAACTGGAATCTAATTCAAATGTATTCACAACAGTACCCCCCCCCTCCTTGAGGAGAGGTCACTGAACCCTCACCAGAACCCCCGGGTTTGTCAGGATGGGCTAGATGAAAAGCACGGATCAAGCAATCAGCATGTATGTCGGAAGTAACCACCCAAGAATTATCCTTCTGACCGTAACCTTTCCACTTGACCAGGTAGTGAGGCTTCTGTCTGTAATACGGGAATCCAAAATCTTCTCCACTACATATTCCAGATCCCATTCGACCAACAGAGGATCAGGAGGCGCAGCCAAGGGCACTACCGGTTCAACATACTTTTTCAACAAAGACTTATGAAAGACATTGTGAATCTTGAAAGTATCTGGGAGAGCCAAACCGAGAGAAACAGGATTAACTGTCTCTAAAATCTTATAAGGTCCAATAAACCTTGGCTTAAATTTCGTAGAAGAAACTTTCAGAGGAACATGTCTGGAAGATATCCAGACCAAGTCCCCTACCTTAAACCGGGGACCCACAGTCCTCTGCCAATTGGCAAACCGTTGGGCATTTTCCTGGGAGTGGGACAATTTATCCACCACTTGATCCCAAATTTGCTGCATTTTCTCTACTGCAGAATCAACACCCGGGCAGGCTGAAGTCTCCATCTGCCCCGAAGAAAACCGAGGATGAAACCCAAAATTGCAAAAGAAAGGAGCCATCAAAGTGGCCGTACTAGCTCTATTATTCAAAGCAAACTCAGCCAAGGACAAAAAAGAAACCCAGTCGTCCTGATCAGCCGACACGAAACATCGCAAATAGGTTTCCAAAGTCTGATTAGTCCTCTCAGTCTGTCTATTGGTCTGAGGATGAAACGCGGAGGAGCAGGACAACTCAACTCCCAGCCTGGAACAAAAAGCTCTCCAAAGTCTAGACACAAACTGGACTCCCCTATCGGACACAACATTCTCAGGAATACCATACAAACGAACCACCTGATGAAGAAACAAAGGCACCAACTCTGAAGCTGATGGCAACTTAGGCAGTGGCACCAAATGAATCATTTTGGAAAATCTATCACAGATTACCCAAATAACCGTCATCCTCTGAGAAACAGGGAGATCGGAAATAAAATCCATTGAGATGTGAGTCCATGGTCTCTTAGGCACTGGCATTAACAGTCCACTAGAACGAGAACAACAAGGCTTGGATCTTGAACACATCCCACAAGATTGCACAAAACTCCTCACATCACGAGACAGAGAAGGCCACCAAAAGGACATACTCACCAAATCCCTAGTGCCAAAAATCCCAGGATGACCAGCCAACAAAGAACAATGAACTTCAGACATCACTCTACTCCTCCATTGGTCAGGAACATACAATTTCCCCACAGGACATCTTTCAGGTTTATTCTCCTGAAATTCCTCAAGGGCAAGTCTCAAATCAGGTGAAATTGCGGAGAGAATCACTCCCTCATGCAGGATGGTAGCAAGCTCAGTCAAATCCAAATCAGCCAAGAAACTCCTAGAAAGGGCATCTGCCTTAATATTCTTAGTACCCGGAATATAAGAGACGACAAAATTAAAGCGCATGAAAAACAACAAGGCCCATCTAGCCTGCCTGGGATTCAACTTCCTGGCAGATTCCAGATAGATCAAATTCTTATGATCAGTTAGTACAACAATTTGATGTCTCGCCCCCTCCAGAGAATGTCGCCATTCTTCAAAGCCTCACTTCATAGCCAACAATTCCAGATTCCCCACATCATAATTTCGTTCTGGTGGAGAAAATTTCCGGGAAAAGAAAGCACAGGGTCTAATTTTAGAAGTCACAGGGTCCCTTTGAGACAAGACAGCCCCAGCTCCAATCTCCGAGGCATCGATCTCCACCTGAAAAGGAATAGACCCATCAGGCAGCCGCAAGACTGGAGCAGAAGTAAAACTCCTAAGCTCCTGAAAAGCCAAGACTGCCTCTGGAGACCAATTCACAACATCAGCTCCCTTTTTGGTCAAATCAGTCAGCGGCTTGACAATACTGGAAAAATTGCCAATGAATTTACGATAGAAATTAGGAAAACCCAAAAAATTCTGAAGGGCTTTTAAAGAAGTAGGCTGAACCCAATCATGAATGGCCTGGACCTTGACCAAATCCATCTCAATAGAAGATGGGGACAAAATAAACCCCAAAAAAGATTTTTTGTACGCCAAAAAGACATTTTGATCCCTTGACATATAACGCATTGTCCCTGAGAACCTGAAACACTGTCCCAACCTGTTCAACATGAGAATCCCAGTCGTCAGAAAAAATCTAAATGTCTTCCAAATAGACAATCAAAAACTTGTCCACAAAGTCCCGGAAAATATCATTCATGAAAGATTGGAAGACGGAAGGGGCATTAGTGAGCCCAAAGGGCATCACTAGGCACTCAAAATGCCCCTCAGGGGGATTAAACGCCATCTTCCATTCATCACCCTGCTTAATACGGATGAGATTATATGCTCCCCGAAGATCGAGCTTAGTAAACCAACTAGCACCCTCCACTCTGGAGAACAGGTCGGAAATCAGAGGCAACGGATACTGATATTTAACCGTGATTTTATTAAGGAGACGATAATCAATACAGGGCCGCAATGAGCCACCCTTCTTGGCCACAAAGAAAAAAAACGGCACCCAAAAGGTGAAGATGACGGTCTGATGTGACCCTTCTCCAAAGACTCCTTAATGTAAGTCCGCATAGCAACATGTTCAGGACCCGATAAATTGAAAAGCCGTCCCTTAGGAAACTTACATCCAGGCACTAATTCAATAGCGCAATCACAGTCCCTATGTGGAGGCAAAGACGCAGCCTCGGCCTCATTAAACACATCCATGAAATCTGCCAAATAGCCAGGGACCTCCCGTATCTGAGATGAAATAGGCAAAACACTATGCACACATCGGCAGCCCCAACTAGTCACAGACAAAGATGTCCAATCTAGAACTGGATTATGGGCAAGCAAGGAAATCCCAGTACCAAAATGTCATGCAAATTATGCAACACCAAAAACTTACAATCCTCCTGATGGTCAGGCGCGACCCACATCGTCACCTGGGTCCAAAACTGGGGCTTATTTTCAGCTAAAGGAGTAGCATTAATACCCCTCAAAGGAATAGGAGCATGCAAAGGCACCATAGGAAAACCACAAGGCTCAGCAAACCCAAAATCCATCAAGTTCAGGGCCGCTCCTGAATCAATATAAGCCATGGCCGAAAATGACGACAGGGAACAGATTAAAGAAACCGACAAAAAAAACTTAAATGAACGGGCAAATCGTGTCTCGCGCTTAGGGAAGACAAATAGTATGAGAGGGGTCTCCACAGAAGAAACATAGCTTATCACGTCGTCTAAAATCCTGCCGTTCCACCCTGGAAAGGACCCTATAACACTGCATAGACTCCGGGGACCGCTCTGAGATCTCACACTGCATAGACTCCGGGGACCGCTCTGAGATCTCACACTGCATAGGCTCCGGAGACCGCTCTGGGAGCGAAACCTCTGCACGCATTGTTTTACGTTCACGTAAACGTCTGTCAATCTGAATGGTCAGTGACATAGAGGCATCGAGACCAGAGGAGATAGGAAAGCTCACCATAACATCCTTTACAGGCTCTGCCAACACCTTCCGAAAAAGGGCCGCAAGAGCCGCATCATTCCACTCAGTAAGGACCACCCACTTACGACATTTCTGACCGTATATCTCAGCAGGTTCCTGACCCTGGATCAAAGCCAATAAAGATTTCTCGGCTTGATCAATAGCATTAGGTTCATCTTATAACAACCCCAGAGCCTGAAAAAAAAATCCACATACACAAGAGCAGGATCTTCAGGTGCCAGAGAAAAGGCCCAATCCTGGGGGTCACCACAAGAGATGACAATCTGACCTCGCTGCCTGGAAGACCCCGAGGACTTGGGTTTCAAAGCAAAAAACAACCTACAATTGTTCTTGAAGAAAAATTTAGACTAATCCCCAGAGAACAAATCAGGTAAAGGTATCTTAGGTTCTAAAGCAGATGTCTGGGTAAGATAATCTTATATATCCTTAACATGATAAGTAAGCTGATCAAGTCATTCAGCTAATTGTGTAACATCCATAACAGCACAAGATCCTCCACGGCACAAGATCCTCCACGGCACCCAGAGAAAAAGAGGAAAAATACACAAAAAAAAAAAACAACCTGACACTTTCCTTTTTTTTCCTTCTTTAGAGTACCCTAGAATCTTAGGTAAGTAAGGCCGGTGCTACTGTGACCGAGGAGGATCAGAAATTCAGTGACTGAGGAGGATCAGAAATAGGACAAAAACTTGGAAACAAGAAAAATAACCAGAGTGGCTGGAACCTTAACGGACTGCAGACCTAATACTGACACACAACTAGAAGTTGCCGTGGGACGAGCCTACGATGACCTAGTCGTCTCGACAGAGCCGGAGAACTAAATATTCTTACAGAGAGAAATATTAGAAAAGCTAATCTGCCTCGGAACAGTCCCCAAAGATATAGATAGCCCCCCACATGAAAACACTACGGTGATATAGGAAAACACCAATACGTAGCTAGAGAATAGATTCAGCAAAGATGAGGCCCAAACTATCTGCATAGGTAAGGATAGGAAAGAGCACTGTCTGCAGCCGTAAAAACCCTAGTAAATACCAGCACGCCTGATATGGAACAATACTGAGCCTACACAGGTTCTCCCCCACTATATCAGTACTCTGGTGTTACTGGGATCCAAGAAAAACCCTGATATACACTGTGTGCAGAATTATTAGGCAAATGAGTATTTTGATCACATGATACTTTTTATACATGTTGTACTACTCCAAGCTGTATAGGCTGAGAGCCAACTACCAATTAAGTAAATCAGGTGATGGGCATCTCTGTAATGAGGAGGGGTGTGGTGTAATGACATCAACACCCTATATAAGGGGTGCTTAATTATTAGGCAACTTCCTTTCCTTTGGCAAAATGGGTCAGAAGAGAGATTTGACGGGCTCTGAAAAGTTTAAGGTGTGCCATACTCAGGGACATGGCCAAGGTAAGGAAGGCTGAAAAACCACCACCTCTGAACAAGAAACATAAGATAAAACGTCAAGACTGGGCCAAGAAATATCTTAAGACTGATTTTTCCAATGTTTTATGGACTGATGAACTGAGATGGACTCTTGATGGGCCAGAGGCTCGATCAGTAAAGGGCAGAGAGCTCCACTCCGGCTCAGAAACCAGTAAGGTGGAGGTGGGGACTGGTATGGGCTGGGATCATCAAAGATCAACTTGTTGGACCTTTTCGGGTTGAGGATGGAGTGAAGCTCAACTCCCAGACCTACTGCCAGTTTCTGGAACACAACTTCTTCAAGCAGTGGTTCAGGAAGAAGTCGCCATCGTTCAAAAAACCATGACTTTCATGCAGGACAATGCTCCATCACATGCATCCAACTACTCCACAGCGTGGCTGGCCAGTAAAGGTCTAAAAGATGAAAATAAAATGACATGGCCCCCTTGTCCACCTGATCTGAACCCCATAGAGATGATCTGAACCCCATAGAGATCATGTGGTCCCTCATAAAATGTTAGATCTACAGGGAGGGAAAACAGTCCACCTCTGAGAAGTGTCTGGAGACTGTGGTGGCTGCTGCATGCAATGTGGATCATAAACAGATCAAGCAATGACAGAATCTATGGATGGTCGGCTGCTGAGTGTCATCAGAAAGAAAGGGGGCTATATTGGGCACTCATTTTTTGGGTTTTGTTTTTGCATGTCAAATGTTTATTTCTAAATGTTGTGCAGTTATATTGGTTTACCTGGTGACAATAGTATCATAGTATCATAGTTTTTAAGGTTGAAGGGAGACTCTAAGTCCATCTAGTTCAACCCGTAGCCTAACATGTTGATCCAGAGGAAGGCAAAAAAAACCCCAATGTGGCAAACAAGTTCCAATGGGGAAAAAATGTCCTTCCTTCGTCCACATCCGGCAATCAGACTAGTTCCCTGGATCAACACCCTGTCATAAAATCTAATATACATAACTGGTAATATTAAATTTTTCAAGAAAGGCGTCCAGGCTCTGCTTAAATGTTAGTAGTGAATCACTCATTACAACATCATGCGGCAGAGAGCTCCATAGTCTCACTGCTCGTACAGTAAAGAATCCTCGTCTGTGATTAGGATTAAACCTTCTTTCCTCAAGACGTAGCGGATGCCCCCGTGTTCCAGTCGCAGGCCTAGGTGTAAAAAGATCTTTGGAAAGGTCTCTGTACTGTCCCCTCATATATTTATACATTGTGATTAGATCCCCCCTAAGCCTTCGTTTTTTCTGTCTTGGTATTGCAGCCCACCCATTCCTCTAATAATCTTGGTCGCTCTTCTCTGCACCCTCTCTAGTTCAGCTATGTCCTTCTTATATATTGGTGACCAGAATTGTACACAGTATATAAGTGCGGTCGCACTAGTGACTTGTACAGAGGTAGAGCTATATTTTTTTCATGAACACTTCTACCTCTTTTAATACATCCCATTATTTTATTAGCCCTGGCAGCAGCTGCCTGACACTGGCCACTAAAGTGAAGTTTACCATCCACCCATACACCCAAGTCTTTTTCTGTGCCTGTTTTACCCAGTGTTCTACAATTAAGTACATAATCATAAATGTTATTTCCTCTACCCAAGTGCATGACCTTACATTTATCTACATTAAACTTCAATTGCCACTTCTCAGCCCAATCCTCCAATTTACATAAATCTCCCTGTAATATAAAATTATCCTCCTCTGTATTGATTACCCTGCAGAGTTTAGTATCATCTGCAAATATTGAAATTCTACTCCGCATGCCCCCAACAAGGTCATTTATAAATATGTTGAAAAGAAGCGGGCCCAATACTGACCCCTGTGGTACCCCACTATGAACTGAGACCCAGTCCGAGTACGTACCATTAATAACCACCCTTTGTTTCCTATCACTGAGCCAGTTTTTAACCCAGTTACACATATTTTCCCTTATCCCCATTATTCTCATTTTATGTACCAACCTTTTGTGTGGCACCGTATCAAAAGCTTTTGAAAAGTCCATATACACAACATCCACTGCATTTCCCTGCTCCAGACTTGAACTTACCTGTTCATAGAAGCTGATCAGTTTGACAGGATCGATCCCTCATAAACCCATGTTGATACTCTGTCATAAGGTTATTTTTCTTGAGATACTCCAGTATAGCATCTCTCAAGAAACCCTGAAGGATTTTACCAACCGTAGAGGTTAAACTTACCGGCCTATAATTTCCCGGCTCAGTTTTTGTCCCCTTTTTGAATATTGGCACCACATTTGCTATGCGCCAGTCCTGCGGTACCGACCCTGTTATTAAGGAATCTGAGAAGATTAAAAATAATGGTCTATATCACAGAACTCAATTCCTGTAGTACTCTGGGGTGTATGCCATCCGGGCCCGGAGATTTGTCAACCTTAGTGATTTCGAGGCGGCGGCGTACTTCCTGCTGGGTTAAGCAGGTAATATTCAAGGGTGAATTTATGGTATCACTGGTCATGTCATCTGCCATGGCATTTTCTTGTATAAAAACCGTAGAAAAAAAGTCATTCAGCAGGTTGGCTTTACCCTCATCCCCTTCCACCATTTCCCCAAGACTATTTTTAAGGGGGCCAACACTATCGCTTTTCAGTTTTTTACTGTTTATGTAGTTAAAGAATATTTTAGGATTATTTTTACTTTCTCTCGCAATGAGTCTCTCTGTCTCAAACTTAGCTAACTTAATTTGCTTTTTACATATTTTATTTAATTTTCTATAATTATATAATGCCTCATCACTACCTACCCTCTTTAATTCTTTTAAGGCTTTCTGTTTTTCTTTTATTGCTTCCCTTACAGCTCTATTTAGCCATAGGGGTTTCCTCCTATTTCTAGCATGTTTGTTCCCATAGGGTATATTTTCTGCACAAGCCCTATTCAGGATGCTCATAAAAGTCTCCCATTTGCTTTGTGTATTTTTATTACTTAGTACATCATCCCAGTTTATTGCACTAAGATCATCTCTCAACCGTTTAAAATTTGCTTTCCTGAAGTTTAGTGTCCTTGTAGCCCCTCTACTAGACATCTTACTAAAGAATACATGAAAACTTATTATTTTGTGATCACTATTCCCCAAGTAACCCCCAACTTGTATATTTGATATGCGGTCTGGCCTATTGGTTAGTACAAGGTCTAGTAGTGCTCCCCCTCTTGTGGGGTCCTGGACCATTTGTGAAAGGTAATTATCTTTCATTGTTATCAAAAATCTATTTCCTTTGCTGGAACTGCAAGTTTCTGTTCCCCAATTTATATCAGGATAGTTAAAGTCCCCCATAATAATTACCTCTCCGAGACTCGCTGCTTTATCAATTTGCTTTATGAGGAGATTCTCTACCTCTTCCATAATATTCGGCGTCTTATAACACACCCCTATCAGTATTTATTATTCATTCTCCCCCCTTATCTCCACCCATAGGGACTCTACATTAAGGATGATGTTACATGTAGACACACACCTCCCCCTCGCTTATTTGTACGGTCATTCCTGAATAGGCTATAACCCTGTAAATTAACAGCCCAGTCATAGCTCTCATCCAGCCATGTCTCTGATATCCCCACTATATCATCATTTTCTTCCAACAATATTAATTCTAATTCCTCCACCTTATTTGTGAGGCTTCGGGCATTAGTGTACATGCACGTTACGTATGACTCTGTACCTGTATTCCTGCTTACTGTATTGACTGTCCTAACCCTTCCCCCCGTACCACCCCCAATTTCATTACTTGTGCCCTGGTCACTATCTGCACTACATTCCCCTTCTATAAAGTGAATACCCTCGCCCCCATTCCTAGTTTAAACACTCCTCCAACCTTCTAGCCATTTTCTGCCCCAGCAGAGCTGCACCTTCCCCATTAAGATGCAGCCCATCCCTAGCATAGAATCTGTAGCCAACTGAAAAGTCGGCCCAATTCTCCAGGAACCCAAAACCCTCTTTCCTACACCAATTCCTGAGCCACCTGTTAACCTCCCTGATCTCTCTTTGCCTCTCTGGTGTGGCTCGTGGCACAGGTAGTATTTCCGAAAATACCACCTTTGAGGTCCATGCTTTAAGCTTACAACCTAATTCCCTGAAATCATCTTTAAGGCCCTTCCACCTACCTCTAACTTTGTCATTTGTGCCAATGTGTACAATGACCGCTCCCAGTAATCTGTCAACCCGATCAGCGATGTGCCGAACTCGAGCGCCAGGAAGACAACACACTGTTCGGCGATCCCTGTCTTTGTGACAGATTGCCCTATCTGTCCCCCTAATAATTGAGTCCCCCACTACCAGTACCTGTCTTGCCTGCCCTGCACTCCTATTCCCCCCCGTTACTGGAGCAGACACTCCTCTGGCGTTCAGAGGTCATGCCTTGCTGCAGCAATGCTACCCCTGTAATGACATCCCCCTCATCTGCCAACCTATTGGGGTGTGTCAGTTCAGGACTAGCCTTCCTAGCACTTTTCCCTTTACCCCCCTTTCTAACTGTCACCCAGCTACCTACCTCACCGTCCTGCCGCTCCCTACTACGATCCTCCCCCACATCTGACCCAGCAAGCTGCTGCTCAGTGAGCAGCAAACTCCTTTCCATATTGCTATTGCATCTCAGAGTTGCCAGCTGCTCATTTACATCCAGTATCTGGGCTTCCAAATGTGCAACTTGCTCACATCTCGAACAACAGTATGCACCCTCCGACAACAGTATGCACCCTCCGACAACAGTATGCACCCTCCGACAACAGTATGCACCCTCCGACAGCAGTATGCACCCTCCGACAACAGTATGCACCCTCCGACAACAGTATGCACCCTCCGACAACAGTATGCACCCTCCGACAACAGTATGCACCCTCCAACAACAGCAGTATGCACCCTCCAACAACAGCAGTATGCACCCTCCAACAACAGCAGTATGCACCCTCCAACAACAGCAGTATGCACCCTCCAACAACAGCAGTATGCACCCTCCAACAACAGCAGTATGCACCCTCCAACAACAGCAGTATGCACCCTCCAACAACAGCAGTATGCACCCTCCAACAACAGCAGTATGCACCCTCCAACAACAGTATGCACCCTCCAACAACAGTATGCACCCTCCAACAACAGTATGCACCCTCCGACAACAGTATGCACCCTCCGACAGCAGTATGCACCCTCCGACAGCAGTATGCACCCTCCGACAGCAGTATGCACCCTCCGACAGCAGTATGCACCCTCCGACAGCAGTATGCACCCTCCGACAGCAGTATGCACCCTCCGACAGCAGTATGCACCCTCCGACAGCAGTATGCACCCTCCGACAGCAGTATGCACCCTCCGACAGCAGTATGCACCCTCCGACAGCAGTATGCACCCTCCGACAGCAGTATGCACCCTCCGACAGCAGTATGCACCCTCCGACAGCAGTATGCACCCTCCGACAGCAGTATGCACCCTCCGACAGCAGTATGCACCCTCCGACAGCAGTATGCACCCTCCGACAACAGTATGCACCCTCCGACAACAGTATGCACCCTCCGACAACAGTATGCACCCTCCGACAACAGTATGCACCCTCCGACAGCAGTATGCACCCTCCGACAGCAGTATGCACCCTCCGACAGCAGTATGCACCCTCCGACAGCAGTATGCACCCTCCGACAGCAGTATGCACCCTCCGACAGCAGTATGCACCCTCCGACAACAGTATGCACCCTCCGACAACAGTATGCACCCTCCGACAACAGTATGCACCCTCCGACAACAGTATGCACCCTCCGACAACAGTATGCACCCTCCGACAACAGTATGCACCCTCCGACAACAGTATGCACCCTCCGACAACAGTATGCACCCTCCGACAACAGTATGCACCCTCCGACAACAGTATGCACCCTCCGACAACAGTATGCACCCTCCGACAACAGTATGCACCCTCCGACAGCAGTATGCACCCTCCGACAGCAGTATGCACCCTCCGACAGCAGTATGCACCCTCCGACAGCAGTATGCACCCTCCGACAGCAGTATGCACCCTCCGACAGCAGTATGCACCCTCCGACAGCAGTATGCACCCTCCGACAGCAGTATGCACCCTCCGACAGCAGTATGCACCCTCCGACAGCAGTATGCACCCTCCGACAGCAGTATGCACCCTCCGACAGCAGTATGCACCCTCCGACAGCAGTATGCACCCTCCGACAGCAGTATGCACCCTCCGACAGCAGTATGCACCCTCCGACAGCAGTATGCACCCTCCGACAGCAGTATGCACCCTCCGACAACAGTATGCACCCTCCGACAACAGTATGCACCCTCCGACAACAGTATGCACCCTCCGACAACAGTATGCACCCTCCGACAACAGTATGCACCCTCCGACAACAGTATGCACCCTCCGACAACAGTATGCACCCTCCGACAACAGTATGCACCCTCCGACAACAGTATGCACCCTCCGACAACAGTATGCACCCTCCGACAACAGTATGCACCCTCCGACAACAGTATGCACCCTCCGACAACAGTATGCACCCTCCGACAACAGTATGCACCCTCCGACAGCAGTATGCACCCTCCGACAGCAGTATGCACCCTCCGACAGCAGTATGCACCCTCCGACAGCAGTATGCACCCTCCGACAGCAGTATGCACCCTCCGACAGCAGTATGCACCCTCCGACAGCAGTATGCACCCTCCGACAGCAGTATGCACCCTCCGACAGCAGTATGCACCCTCCGACAGCAGTACGCACCCTCCGACAGCAGTACGCACCCTCCGACAGCAGTACGCACCCTCCGACAGCAGTACGCACCCTCCGACAGCAGTACGCACCCTCCGACAGCAGTACGCACCCTCCGACAGCAGTATGCACCCTCCGACAGCAGTATGCACCCTCCGACAGCAGTATGCGCCCTCCGACAGCAGTATGCGCCCTCCGACAGCAGTATGCGCCCTCCGACAACAGTATGCGCCCTCCGACAACAGTATGCGCCCTCCGACAACAGTATGCACCCTCCGACAACAGTATGCACCCTCCGACAACAGTATGCACCCTCCGACAACAGTATGCACCCTCCGACAACAGTATGCACCCTCCGACAACAGTATGCACCCTCCGACAACAGTATGCACCCTCCGACAACAGTATGCACCCTCCGACAACAGTATGCACCCTCCGACAACAGTATGCACCCTCCGACAACAGTATGCACCCTCCGACAACAGTATGCACCCTCCGACAGCAGTATGCACCCTCCGACAGCAGTATGCACCCTCCGACAGCAGTATGCACCCTCCGACAACAGTATGCACCCTCCGACAACAGTATGCACCCTCCGACAACAGTATGCACCCTCCGACAGCAGTATGCACCCTCCGACAGCAGTATGCACCCTCCGACAGCAGTATGCACCCTCCGACAACAGTATGCACCCTCCGACAACAGTATGCACCCTCCGACAACAGTATGCACCCTCCGACAACAGTATGCACCCTCCGACAACAGTATGCACCCTCCGACAGCAGTATGCACCCTCCAACAGCAGTATGCACCCTCCAACAACAGTATGCACCCTCCAACAACAGCAGTATGCACCCTCCAACAGCAGTATGCACCCTCCAACAGCAGTATGCACCCTCCAACAACAGTATGCACCCTCCAACAACAGCAGTATGCACCCTCCAACAGCAGTATGCACCCTCCAACAACAGTATGCACCCTCCAACAACAGCAGTATGCACCCTCCAACAACAGTATGCACCCTCCAACAACAGTATGCACCCTCCAACAACAGCAGTATGCACCCTCCGACAACAGTATGCACCCTCCGACAGCAGTATGCACCCTCCGACAGCAGTATGCACCCTCCGACAGCAGTATGCACCCTCCGACAGCAGTATGCACCCTCCGACAGCAGTATGCACCCTCCGACAGCAGTATGCACCCTCCGACAGCAGTATGCACCCTCCGACAGCAGTATGCACCCTCCGACAGCAGTATGCACCCTCCGACAGCAGTATGCACCCTCCGACAACAGTATGCGCCCTCCGACAACAGTATGCGCCCTCCGACAACAGTATGCGCCCTCCGACAACAGTATGCACCCTCCGACAACAGTATGCACCCTCCGACAACAGTATGCACCCTCCGACAACAGTATGCACCCTCCGACAACAGTATGCACCCTCCGACAACAGTATGCACCCTCCGACAACAGTATGCACCCTCCGACAACAGTATGCACCCTCCGACAACAGTATGCACCCTCCGACAACAGTATGCACCCTCCGACAACAGTATGCACCCTCCGACAACAGTATGCACCCTCCGACAACAGTATGCACCCTCCGACAACAGTATGCACCCTCCGACAACAGTATGCACCCTCCGACAGCAGTATGCACCCTCCGACAGCAGTATGCACCCTCCGACAGCAGTATGCACCCTCCGACAGCAGTATGCACCCTCCGACAGCAGTATGCACCCTCCGACAACAGTATGCACCCTCCGACAACAGTATGCACCCTCCGACAACAGTATGCACCCTCCGACAACAGTATGCACCCTCCGACAGCAGTATGCACCCTCCGACAGCAGTATGCACCCTCCGACAACAGTATGCACCCTCCGACAACAGTATGCACCCTCCGACAACAGTATGCACCCTCCGACAACAGTATGCACCCTCCGACAACAGTATGCACCCTCCGACAACAGTATGCACCCTCCGACAGCAGTATGCACCCTCCAACAGCAGTATGCACCCTCCAACAACAGTATGCACCCTCCAACAACAGCAGTATGCACCCTCCAACAGCAGTATGCACCCTCCAACAGCAGTATGCACCCTCCAACAACAGTATGCACCCTCCAACAACAGCAGTATGCACCCTCCAACAGCAGTATGCACCCTCCAACAACAGTATGCACCCTCCAACAACAGCAGTATGCACCCTCCAACAACAGTATGCACCCTCCAACAACAGTATGCACCCTCCAACAACAGCAGTATGCACCCTCCGACAACAGTATGCACCCTCCGACAACAGTATGCACCCTCCGACAGCAGTATGCACCCTCCGACAGCAGTATGCACCCTCCGACAGCAGTATGCACCCTCCGACAGCAGTATGCACCCTCCGACAGCAGTATGCACCCTCCGACAGCAGTATGCACCCTCCGACAGCAGTATGCACCCTCCGACAACAGTATGCACCCTCCGACAACAGTATGCACCCTCCGACAACAGTATGCACCCTCCGACAACAGTATGCACCCTCCGACAACAGTATGCACCCTCCGACAGCAGTATGCACCCTCCAACAGCAGTATGCACCCTCCAACAACAGTATGCACCCTCCAACAACAGTATGCACCCTCCAACAACAGCAGTATGCACCCTCCAACAGCAGTATGCACCCTCCAACAGCAGTATGCACCCTCCAACAACAGTATGCACCCTCCAACAACAGTATGCACCCTCCAACAACAGTATGCACCCTCCAACAACAGTATGCACCCTCCAACAACAGTATGCACCCTCCAACAACAGCAGTATGCACCCTCCAACAGCAGTATGCACCCTCCAACAACAGTATGCACCCTCCAACAACAGCAGTATGCACCCTCCGACAGCAGTATGCACCCTCCGACAACAGTATGCACCCTCCGACAACAGTATGCACCCTCCGACAACAGTATGCACCCTCCGACAACAGTATGCACCCTCCGACAACAGTATGCACCCTCCGACAACAGTATGCACCCTCCGACAGCAGTATGCACCCTCCGACAGCAGTATGCACCCTCCGACAGCAGTATGCACCCTCCGACAGCAGTATGCACCCTCCGACAGCAGTATGCACCCTCCGACAGCAGTATGCACCCTCCGACAGCAGTATGCACCCTCCGACAGCAGTATGCACCCTCCGACAGCAGTATGCACCCTCCGACAGCAGTATGCACCCTCCGACAGCAGTATGCACCCTCCGACAACAGTATGCACCCTCCAACAGCAGTATGCACCCTCCAACAACAGTATGCACCCTCCAACAACAGCAGTATGCACCCTCCAACAGCAGTATGCACCCTCCAACAACAGCAGTATGCACCCTCCAACAACAGCAGTATGCACCCTCCAACAACAGCAGTATGCACCCTCCAACAACAGCAGTATGCACCCTCCAACAACAGCAGTATGCACCCTCCAACAACAGTATGCACCCTCCGACAACAGTATGCACCCTCCGACAACAGTATGCACCCTCCGACAACAGTATGCACCCTCCGACAACAGTATGCACCCTCCGACAACAGTATGCACCCTCCAACAACAGTATGCGCCCTCCAACAACAGTATGCGCCCTCCAACAACAGTATGCGCCCTCCAACAACAGTATGCGCCCTCCAACAACAGTATGCACCCTCCAACAACAGTATGCACCCTCCGACAACAGTATGCACCCTCCGACAACAGTATGCACCCTCCGACAACAGTATGCACCCTCGAACGGCTTTTCAAGTACTGCATACATGAGACAAGATGTACACTGGATCGCATTAGCAATAGTGGAGCACATTTTCTAATGGGGATAGCACTAAACAAATGTTAAGTAATTAAACAACTAAATACAAACAATTCTACTCACACTTACTTTTGCTCACACTTTGCTCACTCACGCTCACAATGAAGAAGACAGGCTAAAATTCAGAAATCTTCCTTCCGGCTGTAACGGCCAAAACCCGGTTCTCCTTGAGCTCGCGGTGACTCTTCACTTATCCCAGAAGGCACTGGGAATATGCAAATTATCCTCGCAAGACTCCTTCCCTGGCTTAAACATAAACAAGTGAGATGGGAATGTATTTGGTTTTTATTAAGTTGCCTAATAATTCTGCACAGTAATAGTTACCTGTAAAACAGATCCTCCTAAGATCGCCAAATCTAAAAAAACCCTCTAACTGCCAAAAATATTAAGCGCTGATATTTATGAAGCTTTTGGCTGATTGAGAACATAATTGTTGATCAATAATAAAAAAATCCTCTTCATTTTTTATATGAAAAGATTTATCAATAATTCATAAGACAATAGACACACAAGGAGAATGAGTATATTAGGATACGGGAATTCTGACCTATAATTTATAACTGGTTGTATGGTAATAGCACAAAGAGAATTTGCAGAATTCCAAGAAATGTAGTAATGTAACAATTTCTGGATGTTCTCCCGGCATTGAGAAAATGATGTTTATGTATTGTAATTGCACAAATGATAGGTTTGTATGTTGACAACAGTTTCATCAATAAAACAGATTTGAAATAAAAAAAATCCTCTAAAATACAACTTGCCTAATAATTCTGCACACGGTGTAGAGGAGGGACTGAATTTAGTACCAAGCATGACAAAGCACAATACACAGCAGAACATGGAGCAAGGTACGCGGATACTCCCAGCCGGGAATGATCCAACTCCACCACGAACTCCACACAGGCAAAATCACAAGAAAGTGCAAACCATAAGCAGAGGTACAAAGACCAACTTCTCTGAGAGGACTTCTGGAAGACTCAGACAAGGGCTGGCTTCAGAATGTCCTTAGCACACAGGAGATACATTGAGCACCGGCAAGGAACAGGAGGAAACTACTCAGTTATATAGGCCCAATCCGAATGGTCTGATTGCCAATCCTCCTCAGCTGTCTATTTCCCATTCAGCAAGTCAACTGCACTACCAGCACTGACCACAAGAGGGAGCCCCAAACTGGAATCTAATTCAAATGTATTCACAACGGGGAGCTGCAGCCGCTCACCTGGAGAGGAGGGACGGGGAGCTGCAGCCGCTCACCTGGAGAGGAGGGACGGGGAGCTGCAGCCGCTCACCTGGAGAGGAGGGACGGGGAGCTGCAGCCGCTCACCTGGAGAGGAGGGACGGGGAGCTGCAGCCGCTCACCTGGAGAGGAGGGACGGGGAGCTGCAGCCGCTCACCTGGAGAGGAGGGACGGGGAGCTGCAGCCCGCTCACCTGGAGAGGAGGGACGGGGAGCTGCAGCCGCTCACCTGGAGAGGAGGGACGGGGAGCTGCAGCCGCTCACCTGGAGAGGAGGGACGGGGAGCTGCAGCCGCTCACCTGGAGAGGAGGGACGGGGAGCTGCAGCCGCTCACCTGGAGAGGAGGGACGGGGAGCTGCAGCCGCTCACCTGGAGAGGAGGGACGGGGAGCTGCAGCCGCTCACCTGGAGAGGAGGGACAAGGAGCTGCAGCCGCTCACCTGGAGAGGAGGGACAAGGAGCTGCAGCCGCTCACCTGGAGAGGAGGGACAAGGAGCTGCAGCCGCTCACCTGGAGAGGAGGGACGGGGAGCTGCAGCCGCTCACCTGGAGAGGAGGGACGGGGAGCTGCAGCCGCTCACCTGGAGAGGAGGGACAAGGAGCTGCAGCCGCTCACCTGGAGAGGAGGGACAAGGAGCTGCAGCCGCTCACCTGGAGAGGAGGGACAAGGAGCTGCAGCCGCTCACCTGGAGAGGAGGGACAA
This sequence comes from Anomaloglossus baeobatrachus, assembly GCF_048569485.1. Taxonomy (NCBI): domain Eukaryota; kingdom Metazoa; phylum Chordata; class Amphibia; order Anura; family Aromobatidae; genus Anomaloglossus; species Anomaloglossus baeobatrachus. The sequence goes on along the minus strand of NC_134364.1, from coordinate 1,862,646 downwards.
GGAGCTGCAGCCGCTCACCTGGAGAGGAGGGACAAGGAGCTGCAGCCGCTCACCTGGAGAGGAGGGACAAGGAGCTGCAGCCGCTCACCTGGAGAGGAGGGACAAGGAGCTGCAGCCGCTCACCTGGAGAGGAGGGACAAGGAGCTGCAGCCGCTCACCTGGAGAGGAGGGACAAGGAGCTGCAGCCGCTCACCTGGAGAGGAGGGACAAGGAGCTGCAGCCGCTCACCTGGAGAGGAGGAACGGGGAGCTGCAGCCGCTCACCTGGAGAGGAGGAACGGGGAGCTGCAGCCGCTCACCTGGAGAGGAGGAACGGGGAGCTGCAGCCGCTCACCTGGAGAGGAGGAACGGGGAGCTGCAGCCGCTCACCTGGAGAGGAGGAACGGGGAGCTGCAGCCGCTCACCTGGAGAGGAGGGACAAGGAGCTGCAGCCGCTCACCTGGAGGGGAGGGACAAGGAGCTGCAGCCGCTCACCTGGAGGGGAGGGACGGGGAGCTGCAGCAGCTCACCTGGAGGGGAGGGACGGGGAGCTGCAGCCGCTCACCTGGAGGGGAGGGACGGGGAGCTGCAGCCGCTCACCTGGAGGGGAGGGACGGGGAGCTGCAGCCGCTCACCTGGAGGGGAGGGACGGGGAGCTGCAGCCGCTCACCTGGAGGGGAGGGACGGGGAGCTGCAGCCGCTCACCTGGAGGGGAGGGACGGGGAGCTGCAGCCGCTCACCTGGAGGGGAGGGACGGGGAGCTGCAGCCGCTCACCTGGAGGGGAGGGACGGGGAGCTGCAGCCGCTCACCTGGAGGGGAGGGACGGGGAGCTGCAGCCGCTCACCTGGAGGGGAGGGACGGGGAGCTGCAGCCGCTCACCTGGAGGGGAGGGACGGGGAGCTGCAGCCGCTCACCTGGAGGGGAGGGACGGGGAGCTGCAGCCGCTCACCTGGAGGGGAGGGACGGGGAGCTGCAGCCGCTCACCTGGAGGGGAGGGACGGGGAGCTGCAGCCGCTCACCTGGAGGGGAGGGACGGGGAGCTGCAGCCGCTCACCTGGAGAGGAGGGACGGGGAGCTGCAGCCGCTCACCTGGAGAGGAGGGACGGGGAGCTGCAGCCGCTCACCTGGAGAGGAGGGACGGGGAGCTGCAGCCGCTCACCTGGAGAGGAGGGACGGGGAGCTGCAGCCGCTCACCTGGAGAGGAGGGACGGGGAGCTGCAGCCGCTCACCTGGAGAGGAGGGACGGGGAGCTGCAGCCGCTCACCTGGAGAGGAGGGACGGGGAGCTGCAGCCGCTCACCTGGAGAGGAGGGACGGGGAGCTGCAGCCGCTCACCTGGAGAGGAGGGACGGGGAGCTGCAGCCGCTCACCTGGAGAGGAGGGACGGGGAGCTGCAGCCGCTCACCTGGAGAGGAGGGACGGGGAGCTGCAGCCGCTCACCTGGAGAGGAGGGACGGGGAGCTGCAGCCGCTCACCTGGGGGGCGAAGCAACCTGAAGCGCCATATCCTCCTCCTGAACGTCCTCCAGATCTGGGATCACAGGGATGTCTGGGAAGAGAACACAACAGGTGAGATGGGCAATTAACCCTCTGGCACCCGGCCCGCTGCCATTGCTGCGCACACTCACCTCCACCGTCGTCAGAATCGTCCAGACTCCACTGCCTCAGGCGACTGCTGTAGGCGACAATTGCAAAGTATAAGCGGGTTACACCACGGCCCTCACAGCTCAGGTATGACGAACAGACAGCGGCCAGAACTTACTCCTCCACATCCTCGGCACCGCGCCTCCCCGACCTGCAGAGCAGAGAAAACCGATCAGAACTGCGACCGTAACAGAGGTGTACCCTGAGCGGAAGCGTGCGCGCCTCACCAGACACCCAGACTGCGCGCCCAACCCCGAGCGCCTCACCGCAACCCAGACTGCGCGCCCAACCCCGAGCGCCTCACCGCAACCCAGACTGCGCGCCCAACCCCGAGCGCCTCACCGCAACCCAGACTGCGCGCCCAACCCAGAGCGCCTCACCAGACACCCAGACTGCGCGCCCAACCCCGAGCGCCTCACCGCAACCCAGACTGCGCGCCCAACCCAGAGCGCCTCACCAGACACCCAGACTGCGCGCCCAACCCGAGCGCCTCACCGCAACCCAGACTGTGCGCCCAACCCCGAGCGCCTCACCGCAACCCAGACTGCGCGCCACAACCCCGAGCGCCTCACCGCAACCCAGACTGAGCGCCCAACCCTGAGCGCCTCACCAGACACCCAGACTGCGCGCCCAACCCGAGCGCCTCACCGCAACCCAGACTGTGCGCCCAACCCAGAGCGCCTCACCGCAACCCAGACTGCGCGCCCAACCCAGAGCGCCTCACCAGACACCCAGACTGTGCGCCCAACCCGAGCGCCTCACCGCAACCCAGACCGTGCGCCCAACCCGAGCGCCTCACCGCAACCCAGACTGTGCGCCCAACCCCGAGCGCCTCACCGCAACCCAGACTGCACGCACGCCCAACCCCGAGCGCCTCACCAGACACCCAGACTGCGCGCCCAACCCCGAGCGCCTCACCGCAACCCAGACTGCACGCACGCCCAACCCCGAGCGCCTCACCAGACTGCGTGCCCAACCCCGAGCGCCTCACCAGACACCCAGACTGCGCGCCCAACCCGAGCGCCTCACCAGACACCCAGACTGCGCGCCCAACCCGAGCGCCTCACCGCAACCCAGACTGTGCGCCCAACCCCGAGCGCCTCACCAGACACCCAAGACTGCGCGCCAAACCCCGAGCGCCTCACCAGACACCCAGACTGCGCGCCCAACCCCGAGCGCCTCACCGCACCCCCAGACTGCGCGCCCAACCCCGAGCGCCTCACAGCACCACCAGACTGTGCGCCCAACCCCGAGCGCCTCACCAGACACCCAAGACTGCGCGCCAAACCCCGAGCGCCTCACCAGACACCCAGACTGCGCGCCCAACCCCGAGCGCCTCGCCGCACCCCCAGACTGCGCGCCCAACCCCGAGCGCCTCACAGCACCACCAGACTGCGCACCCAACCCCGAGCACCTCACCGCACCCCCAGACTGCGCGCCCAACCCCGAGCGCCTCACCAGACACCCAGACTGCGCGCCCAACCCCGAGCGCCTCACCGCACCCCCAGACTGCGCGCCCAACCCAGAGCGCCTCACAGCACCAGCAGACTGCGCGCCCAACCCCGAGCACCTCACCGCACCCCCAGACTGCGCGCCCAACCCCGAGCGCCTCACCAGACACCCAGACTGTGCGCCCAACCCCGAGCGCCTCACCGCAACCCAGACTGCACGCACGCCCAACCCCGAGCACCTCACCAGACTGCATGCCCAACCCCGAGCGCCTCACCGCACCCCCAGACTGCGCGCCCAACCCCGAGCGCCTCACCGCACCCACAGACTGCACGCCCAACCCTGAGCGCCCTGCCCCAGACTGCGCACCCAACCCCGAGCGCCTCGCCGCACCACGGACTGCACGGCCAACCCCGAGCGCCTCGCCGCACCACAGACTGCACGGCCAACCCCGAGCGCCTCGCCGCACCACAGACTGCACGGCCAACCCCGAGCGCCTCGCCGCACCTCAGACTGCGCACCCGAGCGCCTCGCCGCACCCCAGACTGCGCACCAAACCCCGATCGCCTCGCCGCACCACAGACTGCGCACCCAACCCCGATCGCCTCGCCGCACCACAGACTGCACGCCCAACCCCGAGCGCCCTGCCCCAGACTGCGCGCCCAACCCCGAGCACCTCACCGCACCCCCAGACTGCGCGCCCAACCCTGAGTGCCCCGCCCCAGACTGCGCGCTCAACCCCGAGCACCTCACCGCACCCCCAGACTGCGCGCCCAACCCCGAGCGCCCTGCCCCAGACTACGCGCCCAACCCCGAGCGCCCTGCCCCAGACTGCGCGCCCAACCCCGAGCACCTCACCGCACCCCCAGACTGCGCACCCAACCCTGAGTGCCCCGCCCCAGACTGCGCGCCCAACCCCGAGCGCTCCACCGCACCCCCAGACTGCGCGCCCAACCCCGAGCGCCCTGCCCCAGACTGCGCACCCAACCCCGAGCGCCCTGCCCCAGACTGCGCACGCAACCCCGAGCGCCCTGCCCCAAACTGCGCACCCAACCCCGCGTGCCTCACCGCACCCCCAGACTGCGCGCCCAACCCCGAGCGCCTCACCGCACCACAGACTGCACGCCCAACCCTGAGCGCCCTGCCCCAGACTGCGCACCCAACCCCGAGCGCCTCGCCGCACCACGGACTGCACGGCCAACCCCGAGCGCCTCCGCCGCACCACAGACTGCACGGCCAACAGCGAGCGCCTCGCCGCACCACAGACTGCACGGCCAACCCCGAGCACCTCGCCGCACCTCAGACTGCGCACCCCGAGCGCCTCGCCGCACCCCAGACTGCGCACCAAACCCCGATCGCCTCGCCGCACCACAGACTGCGCACCCAACCCCGATCGCCTCGCCGCACCACAGACTGCACGCCCAACCCCGAGCGCCCTGCCCCAGACTGCGCGCCCAACCCCGAGCACCTCACCGCACCCCCAGACTGCGCGCCCAACCCTGAGTGCCCCGCCCCAGACTGCGCGCTCAACCCCGAGCGCCTCACCGCACCCCCAGACTGCGCGCCCAACCCCGAGCGCCCTGCCCCAGACTACGCGCCCAACCCCGAGCGCCCTGCCCCAGACTGCGCGCCCAACCCCGAGCACCTCACCGCACCCCCAGACTGCGCACCCAACCCTGAGTGCCCCGCCCCAGACTGCGCGCCCAACCCCGAGCGCTCCACCGCACCCCCAGACTGCGCGCCCAACCCCGAGCGCCCTGCCCCAGACTGCGCACCCAACCCCGAGCGCCCTGCCCCAGACTGCGCACGCAACCCCGAGCGCCCTGCCCCAGACTGCGCACCCAACCCCGAGCGCCCTGCCCCAGACTGCGCACCCAACCCCGAGCGCCCTGCCCCAGACTGCGCACGCAACCCCGAGCGCCCTGCCCCAGACTGCGCACCCAACCCCGCGTGCCTCACCGCACCCCCAGACTGCGCGCCTAACCCCGAGCGCCTCGCCGCACCCCAGACTGCACGCCCAACCCCTAGCGCCTCATCGCACCCCCAGACTGTGCGCCCAACCCCGAGCGCCTCACCGCACCCCAGACTGCACGGCCAACCCCGAGCGCTTCACCGCACCACAGACTGCACGGCCAAC